>NW_022694779.1:418920-462655 GCF_011630105.1 Anneissia japonica | reverse complement strand
GTGAATTAGCAAATTTTGCTATGGCACCTAATAAAATATGATCAGATTATTAAAGTAAAAAATAATACTGTACAAACATATAAAAAAACACACACATTTACAGACTGTAAAATAAGGCCTGCACTGGGAATGTATTACCCACTCAAAAGTTTAGACATAGAAATTTGTCCGCACATTTCTGAAAATAAGGACTGATTTCAGAGCAAATTTTGTAGGAAGTTACCAGGTAGTTCTTGACCCACATCATTATATAACCAATGTATTTCGCAGTATTTTAACGATTCTGCACATTTGTTATCGATTTTCCGTGAAAACTTGAGTTAGTTTTTGATGTATCCCAACGCAAATAAAATACTTTACAGTAAAAGACACTTCTATGTAAATAAATCAGTTTTTGGTTACCTTTACAGGCAGTACATTTCATCTGGCTGACGGCCAGATATCATTAGCTGTTGAAGTTAGCTGTTAATTAGTTTATTTACAAGAACTGTCTTTTACCTACTATAACATAGTGAATCCAGATGAAATTTTTGACCAGTAAGTAATGGGTAGCTTTTACACAGAAAATAAATTGTATTTTGGCAATTACACAAGCATTCTTACATTTTTGTTGAACTTGTAGCAAATTTTTCAAAAATTTCACAAATTTTTGCTTCGACTTTCTCCTGTGAAAGAGAAATTTGAAAGATAAATCAAAACATATTGATAATAAAATCCTCTGTGAAAATGCTTAACAATTCTACCTACCTAGGGCCTAAGCACGTAAAGTTATAGAGGTCTCTCTACACCTATCTACATACATACATACACGTATAACATCTACTCTCCAGGCATTACATACAACAACAGACTGGGACACAGGTTACTTACCTTGTCTTCTTGACATTTCAGTCTTTCCTATGCTCGTTTGTATTATTGTACGCCCTTTCAGTTTGGTATCTGGGCTTCAACTCTCTTGACTCATCTTGGTGCCAGCCTATTCTATTAGATAGGTAGAGCATGTGACGTCACCTAGACCCGGGGGTCCCTTGATTGGACGTCCTAGATGTTGATGTGATCAGGTGAGTCCCTGCCGCCTGGCACTACAAACAAACAAACATTCATAGCCCTACCAATTTTATAACACATAATAGTACCGATCCATCTCGGACACCGACTGGCCAAGGTCTAGGTAGGCTGCGACAGGCTACAGTAACAGTAGGCCTACATTATCGATGCCTAGCCTAGGCATCGATAATGCTGGGCCTACTGAGACTCTAGCTCCTAGGTACCTCTCCTACTACTCTAGGCCTAGTACTACTATACCACTCTAGTCTAGCCTCCTACAACTACTACTACTACTCTACCTAGGCCTAGGCTAGACAGCCTACCTAGCTAGCTAGGCCTAGGCCTAGGGTAGGGCCCTAGCCTGTAGTAGGCCTAGGCCTAGGCCTACTTATGATTAGAGGCCTATTGTTAGCTTAGCGCCGACATTTGTTTGGGTGACTCTCCGATGCACATTACTGTCAAAATATTGTTGTAGTTAAATTACCTGTTCAATGCTAGAATTTGTGTGATAGCCATCTACTTTTACACATTCTTTCTTCATTTTTTCAAGGTTTTCAATACACCTGGGCGCTGCCATTTTGCTCTTAATTTAGATATGATTGCGCCCTCGTGTGATTTGACCTTTGTGAAGTGTGCGCTGCATGCATACATTAACCTATTTCCCAGGTCCCTCCCCTTTCTCTGACCAAATTGTAAACAACAAGGCCAGAAGAAAGCGTGTAGAACCGTAGTACAATATTTTGATGTAATTTCTGCTAGTAGAGCTATCATATTCATGCGACGAGAGTTTCGGGTATAGTTGCTCCGAAATAAAAAGATATTTTCGTGCTGATAGTGTTAGATTGGTGAGTAGTGAGACATTTCCTGCCTACTAAATTTCGTAATTAATAACTGAGTAGGCTGGAGAGAACTAGGTAGTAGTGCGCGAATGTTGTTTTTTTGTGGTCTGGTTGTGTAGGCCCGTTTTCGTGGTTGTTGTCACGTACAGTAAGTACACTTTTCTTTGCTAAGGCGGTTGTGCACTAAGTTAAGTGAACCATCTAAACTAGGTAAGGTTGTGATTTTCATTTTTCTGCTTAGTGTCACTGTAGATCTTTTGGGGTTTTTAGTCTTTTTGAACTTGGCCCTGTGGAAAGACAAGAACAGATTGTCTCAGTGTGTGTAAATATAAATTGAAATAGGGTGTACTATTTTATATATGGCCTAGTACTGTAGTAGTCCCATAGTAGTAGGGCTTCTACCCAGTCCTAAATTGTTTCTTGCCATATGCACTTGTTCATTTTTTTCCTTTCTAAAATTTGAGCCTGGTTTCTTTGTGTATGCTGATCTTTTAAAAATATGAAATACTAAATTTGTTTTGTTATTTTGACTTTCAGATCTTTGTTTGTATGGTAGTCTAAAACCATGTCTTTTTCAGACTTGGAATTGGTAACACAAAAGGATGGCAATGGAAACCCAGTAAAGAAGAAAACAAAATCAAAGTTGTCGTTAAAAATGCCAAGTTTTTTCCGCTCAAAGCATCATCAGGAAGATTACGATGACATGAATACAGAGGATAAAGAGGATGAAAAAGTAGCTAATGATGAAAAAGAGATATCCAATGAAGAGGATGACAGTTCAACAGAAAAAGTTGAGGAGAAAAATGAATCCACATCAGATCCATTAGAAATACCATTCAAAAGCTCCGGAGCATGTTCGGCCTCGGTTCTACATGAGCCGAGGTGGCCAATGACGCCACCAGAGGGTCTGCACTCCTGTCTCATGCACAAGCATCGCCGTCGGAGTGCGACAATATCAGGAGGGGATGATTTACAAGAGGCAGTCTGCCAATCCAAATGCAACCATGTCAGATTTTCACCAGACACAGTTGATCCACCGCCAAGGTCGTGTAGCTATAGGAAGTACGTTGAAGCCAAGTCTGCGTGTCCGTTTCGAAATTTCAAGCATGAAAAACACAAGCAAAAAATGGTATTTCTTCAAATTTTTCTTCAAGATGATCTTTATACTTACTTTTAAGCCCTACCTACACTATAGGATTTTAAGTGACAAATTTGTGTGATGTGCCCATATATGGGCGTGATGATGTTATACTGCACCAAAATATTGGCATAACACATATTGTCACATGAAATTTGCTAGTGTGAACAGAGTAGTCCAGTGGTGATTTTTTTTCCAATGGTGACACAAGGTGCCAAGAATTCCGAGGGTGCACATTGGGTTGTATGGGAAAAAGTTCCAGGGAAAATATATTTGCCCTTCTTGGATTTAAAGTAGAGATTTCTGATTGGTTGGCTTACCAACTGAGCTACTACTGTATGTTATGAGACAAACTAACACTTACTTCAACAACCCTTCCACCCATTTTCTGTGATCATTCATTTCCTCCACTTATTCCTCAACCTACATATCCCTTTACCATCCGTCCAAATTTTTGATTGCTTGCATTCTCCACCAAGCTTCACAACATTTTATGGATCACTTATACCCTGCTCCAAATATTTCTCATAATTTCTGGATTACAGACCCCCTTTACCAAACCTCCAATATTTCTATATCAATTTGCCCTCTTCTACCAAATGCTTCCCTCAATTTCTGGACAGTCATCCACTCACTATTTATTTATCCATAATCAATCACAACATCCACCAATTCCTCCATTCATTGTCTGTATGATTTACCCTCCTCAAATCCTTCACTCACCATTTCCATCAACCCCAGCTCTCAATTTCTGGGTCACTTACCCCTTTACCAAGCCCTTCCTTAAATTCTGGACAACGAATCCTCAACTCAGGTTTTTTCAATTTCTGGACCAGCATTGATAGTGGCTTTAAAACAGGTATCTTGATTTATTACTGATTGAAAATTAAGAGCCACTAAACAAAAGGTAAACATTGACTGCGAGTTCTTTAGCAGATACCTGAGCCCATCTAGGACCCTACATTATCAAAATACAAACAAACATATTCAATGTATTTGTTTATTCTTTAAGGCAGTGTTTGTTAGTGTAAACAGATAATTCAGTGCAGTTTGTCAGGGTAAAAAGTAAATTAAAGGACATAATAGTAAGGGGCTATTTATTATCAACATTTTCAAAAGTGTATAAAGAGAATTCTATTTTTTTTTTATACTTTTTCTGAAAGTGTAGTTCAAATAATGTTGATTTTGGAACTCTATTTTAGTATGTACTGCTGGAAACCTAAGGGCTAAACATTCTTTGATGTTAATTTCAACCAACATTTTCATATATTTGTGTACAAATGTATCTGGACCCTTCTCCCAAGCACACTCTACATTCATAAAGATGTTGATTATTGTGAATGGCTCCAAAGAA
This sequence comes from Anneissia japonica, assembly GCF_011630105.1. Classification (NCBI taxonomy): domain Eukaryota; kingdom Metazoa; phylum Echinodermata; class Crinoidea; order Comatulida; family Comatulidae; genus Anneissia; species Anneissia japonica. The sequence continues at coordinate 458,277 of NW_022694779.1, read as the reverse complement.
TCGAAGCAAAAATTTACACTATCCCTAGTACTGTACCGTTTTTTTTGTTTTTTTTCTCCAGTTCTTTTTTCCGGGTTAATCATTAGCTTAATAAGCACAATAATTTACACTTTTCAATATCAACATTAATATCAAAACAATACTGTAATACTATAACTTATGTTTTATCACCTGCAGTAGACCTACATTTAAATTGTTTGTTATACAATATTCCACTTTTCCTGATAAATTTAATGATTACTTATAAGATCCTGTACATTTTACAATAGCTTCTAGTTCGTTTTTATTGGGGTGAAATGTGCCTCTGGAGCGCTGCAGATAAGATTAATGTTTATAAGTAAGGTAAAGTTCAAAGCCTGTTTAACCCTTGTACCCATAATAAACAAACCTAAAACTCTCTCATTATTATTATCTTATATATAGGACTATGATTGAGTTAACTTGTTCTCTGTGCCTGAGATGACGTTTTTCTTCTCCTAATCATTATATTTACCGTATTTATTCAAATAAATACCCTGCTTATTATTATTCAAGTAAACATGCCCCCCCCCCCTTCAAATAAATTCTCCATCCAGAGCCTCATTTGGAATAAACGCCTCCCTTGAATAAATGCCTCCACCATAAATTACTGTAGACAAATCTAATGGAAGCAACATCTTCTTCAACACACTCTATTATAATGTTCTATTCCAGTAGAATTGCATTTTTTTCGAACCAGTAATGATGTGTTATTGTTCCACATTTACAGTGCAATTAAAGTGTGTTTATTTGAGTATATATACGTATCCATTTTACACCAAAATAAATATGCCTCCCTCGAATAAACGCCAACTGAACAGTGCTTTGCCTAACAACTACTGACAATTTATGAAATCAAGTACAGTTACACAAATATTCAACATTGAAAAGTAAAACCGACCTTGAAATGTGTTAAGATTTTTCATGAAACCTGATAATTGAGGAAGCAAACCTTGCAGGTGTGTGTAATTCCCAAAGTGAAACAGTATGAGCATAGAAAAAAAGTTTACTACTGTACAAAGTGTATAAATTTACTAATATGATAAGCAATTATATTCAGGTTTCGAGTACACTATAGGAAATATAAGCCGGAAGGAGCCATTTTTTGCTGAAAAATTGCCTGACCTTAAGTCGTATAAGGCTAATGGCAATTTTTGAATGGATATCTTCTAAGGCTTCTATTTCCTATAGTGTACAAAATTTCTTGACTATAATTGCTTTATAAGTCAGTTGTCCATCACCTTTTCTATCTTGATTTACTGTACGTGCGCATATTAGCATGATTTTAGTTTTTTTCTCTATGGTAGTACGCTCACTGACACTATTCGCACAGATCTTCGCGATACGAAGAAGGTGAATAAATTGATTGTGGTTAATGAATGTTGGCTCTTAGTGTTAAAAAATATGCTTTTCTTCATTTCATGGCTGAAAAGTGTCTTCCTTAATAGGGGTGACCTTTAATAGGGGTGTCCTATGGGGGCTTTCTCCTGTACAATGTATGTAGCAATGTATGGCAATTTAAGAAAGTTGATCATTCCAAATCTAGTGATGTGTGTTAAACCTATAGCTTGGCTTCCTTCCTGACTTGTAAATTGTTTGGCTTCATTCTACAGATTTTTTTTTTTTTATCTCATATTATTATCATTAACTATACTTGTTATTAATGTAACTTTGTAGGGGTTGGAGTGTGGAGGGGACATGCCACAGTGACAGTGAAATCCCTGCATAAGCATTATAGCATGAAAATAGTAGATTTTCATCTTCATTTTGGTTTTAATGCAAAGGGAAGAGTGGGGGGGGGGGTGGTTTCGCTAAAAAAAGTACTTCACAGTTCAGTGGGCTAGTTCAAGTTCCTTCCTCTTTTTTTTTTAAATTTTCTTTTTACTCCTGCTTCATATCTTAACTTATTTCTTACTTATATTTGATTATAGAAGCCAGTATTTTTTCTTAATATTTTAAATTATTTTCATTGTTTTTGATAGCCCAAATTATTTAATTAATTGCTATATATATTTTTTTCAGGGTCAGTTGAAGAAGGTGAACCTGAGTGAGTTCCTATCATCTAGTTACCAGCGTAGCCCTCTTACATTCTCAGTGCCATGTGACATGATGTTCTAACTGTTTTGCCATGGTAACTGTTATTCAAAATGAATAACCCCATTCAAACTCTATCACATAAAAAGGGTCTGTGATAAATCAAACGTAACACAGTATAAATATGTTGAGTTGTCCAAAAAAAGGTACAGTTTTTTTAGGCCCATAAATATATCACCATGGAAAAATGTTCATAGACATAAATATAATTTCTGACAAAAATGGGAATGGAGGGTGAGGCAATTGGCCAAACCCTGGATTAACCCAAATCCTCTCCCTCTGGTCTGTTTTTTTTTACTTTTTTATGTAATAAAATCCTTCAGTAATGATTGTGTAGGGTTATTTTCTCATCTTTCTTAGTGAACCACAAATAATGCAATTTTCCCTATCACCATCTTCATATAATCTTTTAAAAAGTATGTATATAAAGTGTATCCTTATGCGCCTTATTTGGAATTATATAATTTTTTACTGACCATGGCAGTATATTATTTACAAACAAGATTATTAGTTGTCAAAAATATAACATTATATAAGTATGTATTGTTTTATATACTTTTATGAATTTTATATTGAGTTGAGTTATAATCAGCATGTTTTGATAAAAGAATGTGTTTTGAAAAAAAAGCAAATAATTCAATGTAAACAAAAGATTAAGTAGGTATTCATCATTTGTAAGTCCTTGACTAATAAATATTAAAAATAATAACTAATTCAATTATTATACCAGCTATAACTATCTTTTCTTTTCTGAAGATTAGTGTTAGAGGGCGTCCTCACATCACAAAAAAATGCTTTATAAAACGAATAAGCATTGTAACAGCTAAATATGCACTGCATAACATATTTCCTTACATTTAGATGAATTAATTAATTGATAATTTATTTCTTTATGTTTTTAAAATTCAAATTACCTCAAAGGGAAGATTGTAAAATTTGAGTTATTCTGTAAATCACTCAACGATATCAATGATATAGTTTCAAGGGTCCCACGTTGGAAGGAATTCCTTTAAGGATATTAAATGAACTTTCTTAACAGCTTTAAGTTTATTTTGCTTCGCATGGTGTGAGATAACCATCATTACTGATTTCCGTAAGACAATTGATAATAAAGTAGTTAAAACATGTATGCAAGTATTATGAATTTAAGGGAGATCCTTGCTTGCTTGTGGGAGTGTTGGAGGCTGTCCCAATTTCTGTGAGACTCACATTACTTCAATGGGACTAGGACCCCTGTAGTTATAGAATGAAAAAACAATAATCAATATTTAAATGGACTATTTGATTTGTGGATCAGGAGCAAATTCCATATGTATCATTATGTTGTTGGTAATTTTTACAAATTGTACAATTTTTTGTATTCTATCTCAAAGGTATATTCTGTGTTAATATAAAAGACATGATATTCAATTTTTTAAAGAAAACCTCTTAAGAATGATATGAAAAAACAAACATAATTCCAAAAATAAACATACTTTAAACTGAATAAACATTATTCAGTTATATTTTATTTGCATAGAAAATTATAATCCAATTTGGCTTTGAAACGAATAGATGTCTTCTCGAATTTTCTTAAAAAAGAACTAGATAAATTTCTTGAACTGCAATTCCTTGATAATTGAACCAAAAGGACATAAATTGATAAAAAACACCACACATCTTAGAAATAACACAAATGATTTAATAAAAGACTTGTTATATTTTATTTATTTGCAATATTTTAATGTCTTCCTTTTAAAATTTAGTTGTCACTACATATTTTTCAAATAAAAATTAAAGCAAGAGAAGAAAACAAAAAAATGGTTGTGTAAAAAATGTTTATGAATAAAAATAAATTTGAGGCAAACCAAGGAAAGAAAAAACGAAACCAACGAAGGAACCAAACAATGATACTGCCATTCCAATATTCTTTTTATAAACCCACAAAACTGCAGAATGTTTGGATTTTAAAGGTGTATGTAAACCAACAAATACTAAATTTTTTTAATATGTTTAATTGGAAGTTGATAACCTTCTTTAAAAGCAATTCAATCTTTTGCTTAAATTTGAGTTTTTTTTTTCCTAGATTAGTAACAGACTATTTCTTAAATCGAAAATATAAAGCAAAATATCATTTTGTTTAACTGACTGATTTGTGTATTATTACTTAAATTAGCATTATGCTAATGAGATTTGGAGGATAATTGGCAATGTACCATCTTGATTCTTTTGTTTACTACTACTGCTAAAGTATTCACATATCTATGCTGGTAGTTATTATGTCATCAATGTACCTAGAAGTGCATAATTTAATCATTGATTTATGTATAACTCAAATAGTAACCATTGTATGCTAATGGTATAAATATTTGTATAATCATTTCGAATTATATAATGTTGTATATCAATGTCTCAGAATATTATTGAAAATTTATCGTGCCTGTTTATGTCCCAAAATCTTGAATTGGTGCATTGCATGTACAATATACTGACTTGGGCATATATCCAATGTCTGATACAAGCATCCTTTATAACACCATAAACCTGTTTAAGAGAAAGGAAATTAGGTAATCACATAAAAAATCTCCAGATTTCTATATTTCGGTATATTTAAACCAAATTAATTTCTTCGCTAGTAATTACCAGTGGTACAAAGAGTTTTCTACCAATAGACCATTTTCTCTGGTTTATTTTGAAAACAGCACCGCCAACGTCTAGCAACTCACTGGGGGACTTCCAGCGGCCTAGTCTGGAGCCTGAGCAGCTAGCTACTATCCATTAGAGCGCTGCGCGCACACTGGTAACTGCGTAGGGCGAAGTGCGTAGGCCTCTTAAAAGTCCTCCTGTGGTAGTTGCCAGGTTATTGGAAATTTTTCATTTTAAATTTCGTTAAAAAGGTCTATACCTGCTTGTTTTGCAGTAATAAGCTATTTCCCCCAACCCCTTCCCAACAATTATCTTCAATTAATTTTTGAGAGATTGTTGAGGGAATGTCAAGGGACATTTTAGTACGTTTATCTGAGTCCTGTGATGATAAGTATTTGTTTTAGATTGGAGGATGTATCCCATATTCAGTGGCGTATCTATGGGATACTCGCCCCCCCCCCCAAAAAATCACTGTCAAGTAGTTAAAAATCACCTATAATCACCATATTTTGCGAATAAGTGCCCCTCAACTGATCATCGAGCCCCACGCCCCACATCAGCCCCCCCCCCATTTCAAGACTTCTAGATACGCCACTGCCCATATTGAATTGAAATAGATTAAGAATTGTTTATATATATTTGTAAATATAGATTAAGAATTGTATATTGATGTCAATTACTTTAAGCGAAATGTAACTTTTCTTAAACAGATTAATGTATGAAATACTACTGCCGTAGATGTGCACAAATGAAATTTACAAGTTCTATCTGTTTTTAATCTTTTTCAGAAGATAAATTTTATGCCTTTTGGAAGGCAAATGATGTTGTGCTATCTGAATTATTAATCCTCAAATTGGAATAATTTTTGAAGGTGAACTTTATATTTAAGCAAAAAAAAAAAATTTAATTAAGTGTTACTGTAAAAAGCTGTGATGATGTTTCTTATTAAACAAAGTATTCCTATTTTCAGTTTAGGGCTAAATTAATCATCCTAAATTAATGGACAATATTATGTTTTAATAGAAACATTTATTACATAAAATTAAGGCTGAAGATCTGATAATGACAGTTTCAGGCTAAATGCCAGGGGCGGATTCTTTTTTTTTTTGGGGTGGGGCTCGGGGGACATGTGCCCTCTGTTTTGCCACTGCTATTTTAAATTTTCGTAACAAAATATGGAATACAAATTAAAAATGTTAGAATATATTTTGTAAAACAGAATAAACTACAGGGTAAACAGACATTTCCAGGCATATACTAAGAATAATTTTATCGAGATGATCCTGCCCAATCAACTTTACCTTCCTATGGCCGCATTGCCATGTTAGCACCCCTCAATTTGCACTATTCTTAGAAACTAGTGCTTCCTTATTTAAAAAATCATGGATCTGCCCCTGAATGCTTGTATCAGTGTCCAGGAATATCAACATGGGGATGATTGGGGGGGTCAGGCGTGAAATGGGAAAGTGATGGGTGCTATCTGGTATTGATGATTTCCAATAAAAATAACATTTTATGTTTGGCCAATTAGCGCACGCGCCACCACGAAAAAGTGAAATTTCAGAAAAAAATAAAGGTTTCCTTTATTTTTATTACGATACCTGAGTAGTGAAATATTTTCTTGGGTGAGCTCTCCTAAATGAGCTGCATTATGTCTGTTTTTAATCTTTTTCAGAAGATAAATTTTATGCCTTTTGGAAGGCAAATGATGTTGTGCTATCTGAATTATTAATCCTCAAATTGGAATAATTTTTGAAGGTGAACTTTATATTTAAGCAAAAAAAAAAATTTAATTAAGTGTTACTGTAAAAAGCTGTGATGATGTTTCTTATTAAACAAAGTATTCCTATTTTCAGTTTAGGGCTAAATTAATCATCCTAAATTAATGGACAATATTATGTTTTAATAGAAACATTTATTACATAAAATTAAGGCTGAAGATCTGATAATGACAGTTTCAGGCTAAATGCCAGGGGCGGATTCTTTTTTTTTTTGGGGTGGGGCTCGGGGGACATGTGCCCTCTGTTTTGCCACTGCTATTTTAAATTTTCGTAACAAAATATGGAATACAAATTAAAAATGTTAGAATATATTTTGTAAAACAGAATAAACTACAGGGTAAACAGACATTTCCAGGCATATACTAAGAATAATTTTATCGAGATGATCCTGCCCAATCAACTTTACCTTCCTATGGCCGCATTGCCATATTAGCACCCCTCAATTTGCACTATTCTTAGAAACTAGTGCTTCCTCATTTAAAAAATCATGGATCTGCCCCTCAATGCTTGTATCAGTGTCCAGGAATATCAACATGGGGATGATTGGGGGTCAGGTGTGAAATGGGAAAGTGATGGGTGCTATCTGGTATTGATGATTTCCAATAAAAATAACATTTTATGTTTGGACAATTAGCGCACCCACCGCCACGAAGTGAAATTTCAGAAAAAGTAAAGGTTTCCTTTATTTTTATTACGATAGCTGAGTGGTGAAATATTTTCTTGGGTGAGCTCTCCTAAATGAGCTGCTTTATGTAGCAGACTTAAAATGCTGTATTGGGAGTACTGTGGCAAGTTTTCCTATTCACCCATTACATTTGTACAGATAATTTTTTTTCATACCTCTAATAAATGCAGCACCACGTATTCAAGAGCGGCGCTTAGTAAAAAAAATCATGTCTGATACGGCAGTTATTCAAGAGAGGCACTTATTCGGTCATTTTCAGTACTGCTACATCATTTTATCATTGCTTTGTAATCGCACAGGTACACTGTAAATATCTTGCTAGTTAAGTCAGTTATTTATGATCAATACTTCATATACCAGTAAGGCTCAAATTTCAATCCTTTTACTTAGAATGCACTCAGAAAATTGTTGTCAAAGAAACTTGAATGAGGCTATTGTCATTGATAGGTCAAAGGTAGATGTGAAAGAATAAAAAGGTGACTGTAGTATGTAAGTTTATGTCCTTTGAGATTTGAACTAATTTTTTCTGCCTGAAGCTAAAATAAGGCCATTGTACTTGAGTGATATTAAGAAACAGATGGTTTATACAAACACTTTTCCATGATTTTTTATTTAAATTTTCTTACAATCACCTAAGTTTTCCAACAGTTTATAATTTTGTCTTCCAATCTCAAAATATAAATTGAATTCTAGATAAGTTTCAGCTTTTTAAGTCAATAGATGTACTGTAGTTAGTTGAATAAACTTAAGAAATTGTAATTAGAATGTCCTACATGCTTGTACAGTACAAGATTAATGAATAAAATTCAGAAATATGTACTTTTGTCATTGAGGTTGTTTTTTTGTCTGAAATTAAATAGTTTAGTGCACACATTGTGCTTTATTGTACCTCCATGTTTATACAGACTTCAGGTGACTCATAATCACTGGACAATAAAAGATCCTTGGTCTTCTTGAATTAGGTCAAGTTCAGATTTATTTCAGTTGACACAGAATTTTTGTTGAAACAAAATAATGAGTTGGATAAAATTCTGTTCTGAGGTTGGTTTGGCCAGCTGTTTCCAATTTCAAGCTTGTTTTCCCTTGTTTGTGAGGCTGAACCTGTTTTATTGTTTAAGGCCAGACTCCAGAGGAGAAATTTTGTTTGATATGTTGTACTGTAGAACTGGTTTTTTCTAAGACACGAAGAGCATATTTTTTGATGAAATACTCAGAAGCGGTCAATGAGATACAGATTTTTGAATATTAAAAAACTGAGGGATAAAGGGGCACAACCATCCCTTTTTCAGCATTTTTCTTCCAGTTTTTAAATACTGTATATTAATAAATCCGTATTTTTCATCAAATATTCTTTTTGTGTCTTAGAAAAATCAGTTCTACAACATATCAAAAAACATTTTCCTGTCCACAATGCAATTGGGAAGGCTCCCTGTTTCCATCGACCACTCAGCATCACCAAAAGCTGTCATCAATAGGGCACCGAGACATAGAACACAGGCTTTATTTTGAAAATTGTTGACAGCTCTACATAAACACAAAAATATTACAGTACTTTACCATAATACATAGACACAGTTTTTGCATCATTCTGGATATAATTTGCATATACTTTATTTACATTCAACCAATGGCATACATATATTCTTAATTCTGATTGGTCCTTTTGAATGATCTAATACCTACTAACTAAAATGATTGGCACAGAGTTGATTCAACAGCAATTAATTTATGCAGACATTTTTGATAAAAGCCAAAAGCACACCTGATGCACCTATTGCAAATATTCTGAGGTAAATAAAGAGTAATTTTAAAAGAAAAGTGCTCTCAAACCAAACTTAGTTGCTACCCATACAGGTCCTATAGTAAACTAAGATTGATTGTCATGCTACAGCCATCATGCTATGCTACAAGTAATAAGAGTACGACCCATATTTACCTCCGTCAAGGAGGTTATGTATTCACTGCTCTCTGTTAGCAAGATTATGCAAAAACTAATGAATGAATGAATCATAAAATTTAGTGGAATGCTACATAATAATCAAAGAATAATTTTTGGAAGAAAAGGTCAGAGGACAAGGTCAGGATAAAAGAAATTCAATTTTTTACCCTCGAGCATAAACTGCAGCAACCCTCAGCGAAATAACGGAATTGCCCTACGTATTCAGGCAGCACTCAAGAAAACATCGTGCCTGAATAGGATGGCCGATTCAATTTTTATTTTCAGGGTATGCTGCAGCTCTAAATAAAATAACGTGCCTTAAATAATATTTCATTGAGGGTATGCTGCAGTTTCACCCATTATATACAGCATGGATATTGTTAGTTACTGCAATACAGTGTTGTACAGTGGTGAAGAATATCAATGGCTTTTGCTTGGGGATCTTGTTATGTACACATGATGAGATGCGATATCATGTACGTACATAACAAATCTAAATACCTCCACGCATAATTATTCTTAGTAGATTAGCGTTTATACAGGTACTTAGTTTAGATAGGTGCAGAAAAAGAATATTAAATAATTAATACTTAAATTATGAAATTAGTTTACAGTTTACCTCATTAAATGTAATCAACAAAAAGGAAATTATTTTTTTTAAACATATTTTTTATAATCTGTTTCATAATACCAATTAATATAATTTAAAAATCAAAATTTAATTTAAAATCAAAACATAACATATAACTATTTATGAATGGATAAAATATCATTAATAAATACAGTGTACATAAAATTACAGAACATAAAACAGGCTGGCAAGCTGCAATTTTACATTTTCAACTTAATACATTTGGATATTTTTTAAACACATATTCTTCAAGTGTTTGACACAGTTCTTACAGAATGCAACTTGACTTAAATTCAAGATTAGTTGAACTTGTATATAAATATTTAAAAGTAAAATTAACAAAGATGGCTTATATGCTTACTCCAATCAATTCTCATGATTTTGTTTTCAGCCTAATCTGAATAAAAGACTGTAACCTTAAACTCCACCAATGCTTCAACAAAATGTCACAATAATTTTAAATGACCATGACATTAATATTCAGGACACTGCTTACACTAAAAAATTACCTAGTACAATGACAGTATTGGACATCTGGGTCAGTTGGTTGTAATTTTCCTTTTTTTTACACAGGGTCTGTGCTTTTATTATTGGCCTAGACATATTTCTTGATTCGTTGCTAGAAATCATTCACACCATGCATTTCCATTGGTAAATTTTCATTCATTATTAATTGAACAAAATAATTTATGAAAATCAAAATACTTTTTTTATGTTATTTTTATGCTATTTCTGCAGCAAAAAGAGAGAAAAAAAAAACACCTAGATTTTTAATATATTATTGGATCAGTACAGTTTGGGCAATATAAACCTTTCTTATTTTAGCTTGATTTGAGATTTTTATCTTTTGGTCACTTTAGAACACAATACCTTTCATGTATGGATTAAATTAGATTAAGCTTTATTGTCCTAGATTCACTAATACTCATCCTGAATATATGATGAAGTCAATATGACTGAACCCAAAGACCATCACGTACCAGTACCCAGATATGATGCGTGACCATATACAGTACCTAGATATGACCTGTGCTTAGGTCAACCTAGATAATCTAATGTAATAATCACAATAGCTGACTATAGAGGGTGTAACATACATTCTATGTACTACTATAATAATCCAAATACAGTACTGTATTGTATCCTAAAGTTCACATGAATATGAAACACAATAAATTAATATGGTTCATTGTCATTATTGTTATTTTATCACAATCATTTCATTTATTTAAATAGTTAATTAGGAACCAGATGGATTTTTTTACACATTCTTATTCAATAGTTCCTTTTAGCAATAATAAATATAATTCCAAGATTTCAAAAGGTTGCCAGTTATTATCTAATGCTGTTACAATGTAATCAGCAACTTAAATTGCACATAAATTTTAAACATAATACTAAATAAATGAAATGTAATTCCCGCACTTCTGCAAGCAAGCAAAATTCTCCAGGAAACTAACCCATCTCTTGCAAATTCTTTATGCTTTCATGTTTTTATTACTGCTTATCAATTGTCCCCCTGCAGTACCCTCACCATGGGTACCACACATGCAGCAATACACAATGAGATGTATTAGGAAAGCTCATTAAATCAATCCCTTAGAAGTGGGTCCTCCCAACTAGGGACCCCAAAAATCATGTTTAAAATTAAGCTTATAATACTAATAAAATATAAATATTTACCTGATTAAATGAAGAGTATATTGTATGTAATACAAATGAACAGAATTTTAATTAAATAATAATGATAATACACTAGTAATAATTTGGTTAAATAAAATATAAAAAAGGAGAATATATGAGTCAAGTTCTGAAACTTTTGTTTATCAATCCAATAACTGTTTACTAAAATTACATATTTCTTTGTATATAATAAGCAATTACAGTATAGTCAGGTTTTGAGTACACAGTAGGAAATAGAAACTGAAGGAGAAATAAAGGAAATAATGGCTTCTAAGGCTTGTATTTCCTACTGTGTACAAAATTACTTGACTATAATTGCTTTATAAGTCAGTTGTGACGTCCATTACCTTTTATATGGCCCTTTATATTTGTAAATTAAACTGCTGTTTGCCGTGGCTGCGCATATTAGAATGATTTGGTAGTAGCATGACCACTGACACTTCGCAGATCTTCGCGATACAAAGAAGATGAATAAATTGATTGTGGTTTATTTACTAAGGGTTATTATAAGGTAGGCCTAACCTCCTGGTAGACACTTGTTTAATAGATTAAATTGTATTGTAAACATTATTATGAATTATTTCAGTGTTGCCTTATTTTTTCAGTTCTTTTATAAGTCAATCACCTTGTTATCTCATAACCATTATGCCTTTCTAGGCCTTGTCTAGGACGGTCTAGACTTCATTCAAGTTAACCAGCGCCGTAGAGTGAGATTTGTTAGGTTTGCTGTGTGCGTTCATAGCTTCGCCAAGCAACGAAATATTCCTTCATCACGATGAAATTGTACTAAAATCACTACAGTTTTGAGCTTTTTGCATACGAGACGCAAAAAATTTAGTGAAAATGAAACTGATGACGTCACCACTGACTTATACAGAATAATTTGCTCTAAATTATATAGCACAGCATATTAACCAATTATAATGATGTAGATATTTTACATACAAATGATCATTGAAGTATAAATTGAAGCAAATAAATATATTAGCAGGGGTCTCCTACAAGTTGAGGGAGGTTTCTGTAATCGGCACGATTCCTGCACTCACATGAATAAGCAAGCATTTCCTGAATACTAACCCATTATTGACACTTTGATGAGTGCTTTTACTACTGTATTATTGTCTCCCAAAGTCAGCTGGTTATGTGTACCATGATATGCAGCAAAATATTATTAGACGTCTTGAGAAAGCTCCCAGAAGTGGCTTTTACCAACTTTACATAATCACTTGTAAGGTACACAAGCATCCACTCATAGAGTACCTTGACAAAAAAAGAAAACGTATATAGTCTTGTAATTGTTGCTCTACCAATCCAGAAGGAAATTGTATGCAGCACCATCACCCTCAGCACCAGAGAATCCACCCGCTGCTGGCTTTTCCTGAAGAGAAAAAATTGAGAAGAAATAAAACAGCAATGTCGAGATAAATCAAATGTCAATTTTTATTAGTTTGATGATTTATTGTGTCATAAAACATTACCAGTAAAATATTTTAATATGTTGGTATTATATCGAGTATAATGCACTTCATGTTATTATCCAAATGCCAGAGTAACACATAATGGACATTTACACTAAGCCCCACCCCTTAGATTTTGTTGCTAAGAAGTTCCCATTAAATGTCAGCGTAACTACATAAACACATTTTTGTGGGATGTGCATGTGTTTCTGATCCCATTCTGATTGGTTAGTTGACACTCGAAAAAAGGTTCATTAGCTACCTGAAGAAATGTTCAGTAATGTTGCACCTATCTCATTAGCATTTGCACCTTCCACTTAAAGCCTCATTCCCGGCAAAATTTCAGTTGTTAAGAAAAATCTAATTTTTGTATAATGTTATAAAGATTTATAAATATAATACGGAATTGTTAGTTTAACTAAATTTTGACATTCCTAAGCATGCAAAAAATGTAAAATAAGACTGAAATTTGATTTTGTGTTCCACACAAAAAATAAATGCGGATGAATTTTTCATGTTTGATTTTGCGATAGGTCGTAAGAAGAAATATTGTAGGCGCCGAAAACATTAGTCTATCCAACACTGCTAGGTTAGGCCTAGCCTTACCTCGATTTAGGTTCTTTTATCACACATAAAAACGGCCGACATATTTCCGTTGCTAGTACTTGTGAAATATAATATTTCATAGGTATCATTTCAAATTTGTTAAAAAACTTATCCTGACCGAGATTTTGACACTTAGACAAACATATCTCAGGCCTACTCGAACGACCACATTGTGCGAGATACGAAGTACAAAAACTAATCCATTAGAGAGGGCGCACTTTATTGACCGTACAAAGTATACATAAAAGCGAGAGTATTCCAGCGGATGCGTTCTACAACCTCCGAATTTGCCTAGTAACGAAGAATTCGTAGAGAAAATGGTAATATTCTTGAGAAATAGTCTGTATTTTTCATTTTTTTTTAATTCTTTTGCCTAAAACTAAAATGTATGCCAATATTTTTCCATGATTTATAATAATTGGAGTAATGCATATATGCACCTTTTCTAAAAAAAAATAATCTGTTTTTAGTGAAATTTTGCCGGGAATGGGGCTTTAAATTATAGCAGTTTAACGACCAACCACTTTAATATTCCAGGGTGGATGGAACCACTTTAATATTCCAGGGTGGGTGGAACCACTTTAATATTCCAGGGTGGGTGGAACCACTTTAAGACTTGAACTCCCAACCTTTCAATTGGATACCCAATTTGTTTCACAAAATAATTAGAATTAATACTTGAATGAAAGATCAACTAACCTCTGTTTCATCTCCCATAAAATCTGTGAACTTAAGAGGTTTATCTTTTGAAGGTGAAGTGTCAAAGGTGAATTGGTCAATATCAATTTCAGGTGCTTGTTCAGCAGCACTTTCAGCAGGTTTGCTCACTTCTGCCTTGATACCGTTTGTCAGTGCATTCCCTATAAACATTGGATTCTCATTCCAGCTTGTCGGTTGCTGGGTAATAACCCTCGTTTTTGGTTCTTCTGTCCATGTTGGTTTGTCCTGATGGTATGTTAATCCTTGTTTAGGAAGCAGAGAATCTGTAACGGACGGAAAATCCATTGATAGTGGCGAAGAAGGCGATTCAAATTCTGCCTTATTCTCCGAGTAATTTTTATTCTTGTAAGACTCCCGTTTTGGAGATACTGATCCTTTGCTACTGCTACGTTTTGAAGCTCTTGGCGATTTCTTTTCTCTTTTTGGACTTCTCTCTTTCCTATTTGACGGAGAAGAATTATCAAATGAAGACTTCAAATCTAATTTTAAATTTTCCTGGACATTTCGCACACGATAATCGCTTGGAGCGACATTTCTTGATTCGTCAATGAGTCTCTCTCGAGAACAGGAAGAAGTGTTCGCCCAATCACCCGAAGCAGATGTCAAGGCACTCAATGAGAAATCTTTGCCAAAGTCTGTCATTAAAGGCTCTTCTAATCCATCTACAGTCTCTTCTTTCCATCCTGAATCCAGTAGTTCATTTTCTCTTGGAAGCATCCTGCTCATGTTTTCTGTCGTTGGCAGAGGAATCTTTTGTTGGCACTGCAAAGAAAATATTACCTTAATATTATTGACAATATAGATTGGTTTATTGTCTATAACACTTGTTGGTCTTTGTTTGTGAGACTGATGCATGGGGTTCCTGAATGATGACCAATTTCATGCCTGCCACTGTTTTCCTAAATAATTGAGGCTTGGCTTGCACTTCATACAGTAAATGCAAAAGAAGGTGCAATATAAATATCCATTACCAGTACCAGTTTACTGGTAATATTGTAGCATACTACCTATCAGGGAAATTCATTTAAAGCGCTGTCCAGACTATCAAATTTTATCTGAAAAAAACATGTGACATGCTTAAATTATGGTCATGATGACATCACATCATGACCATATATAGGCACATCATGACCATATATAGGCACATCATGACTATATATGGGCATACAACAGTTTTTTGTCAAAGAAAATTTGATAGTGTGGACAGACCTTAAGTTGACTCTTGCTTTAACAGCTGGCAAAACCAAAAATTGAATTTCAAACCATATCAATGTGTTTTGGGGGACTCACAAACCTCAACAGGTTTCCAGTTTAAAGGTCAGGCTTAATCATGATAAAGATTTAGTTCCCTCTCCCCATTCCCCACACATAAACAAAATTAACTCCCAGGAAGTATGCTCGTATTATATTGTTAAACCTCCACCAATGAAGGACGCATTCAGCGATGTCTGCCTGTTAGCCAGATTACGCAAAAACTAATGAATGGATCATCATAAATTTTAGTGGAATGGTATATGATATTAATCAAAGAAAGACAGCATTCAACTTTCGGAAGAAAATGTCAAAGGACAAGGTGAAAATTTGATGTTTTTACCCTCAAGCATTAAAGAAAATAATGAAATTTCCCCTTGTATTCAGGTAGCGCTCAAGAAAATAATGTAATGTAGATGATTAGTATTACTTTCTTGAGGGTATGCTGCAGTTTCAACCATCATACAGAGCTTGCGTATAGCTGGAATTCAGACAGAGGGTGAAGGTATGTACTCTATGGAGCGACTGGATCTAGTTGAAGATTGAGTCATCATGAACTTGAAAAAGTGTAAAGGACATACTTTAACCTGGTAATCTATAGTATTATAGTGCATTGTACTTTTAATACAACTGACATTGACATAGAAAAGATTGAAAATAAAGCCATCTACCAGTGTAAAAAAGAATGAACATTACTCAGAATTTCTAGGCGCTATTACACAAATCATATCCGAGACATCATATCACCTTAGTTAAGATCTTCCAAAGTCTAATAGAATATTATCAAAGCCATACTATATCCTGTCTCTTATACACATCTAGATGTGTATAAGAGACAGAATGTGTCCCATCTCTCTAAACCGTAATCCTCGATTTTGTCTCGTTTTTCCGTAATAATCTTATGAGCAATGGGATTAATGGAAGAGAAATAATCGTCGCAGATGCTCTCTAGAGGCATTTTGACACAATCTTGGGCACCAAAAGTAAAAATCAGCTGCGAACAACCGAGGTTTGATACTACAAAAAACCGAAAACCACAAGAAAAAAAAATGACGAGTGGGTGACCCAGGGATGACTCACAACATATCATAGATGGCGCTAAATATTCTTGATTTTTTTCTCTTGATGGAATTTATTTCTCAACACTATTTTCATGAAAATACTCAGCTAGTTGCTTTTGATTAAAATACATTGTGGGCATGCGTAGTACACTACACGTGGGAACGGAAAATGGCGTCGAAAACCTGCATTTTGTCACCAAATGGTGGCTGTTTAGCTGTTTCTAGCCCAGATGGAAGGCTTACAATTTGGGATACTATCACAGGTATCCCTAGACAACAATATACCCCAAGTTCACACCTTTCAGCAACGTGTACATGCATTTCATGGAGTGCAATTAAGCATGATGTTGAGGTACGTTTTCAATATGAAGATCGTCTGATGCATGGTTTTCTCGCGGAGCGTGGTTTGGGCGGTGTAGTGTGTAAACATGGATTGGTTGCTTATCGGCTGGCCTAAGCTAAGCTAGCTGCAGTATACTTATTACTGGATGGTATAAGGCCTAGTTGTTATTAACAAATCAGTGCAGTTAAGCTGTTACTGTACACCAACAAAACAAACATTATTCATAATACATACATACAAAATTAGGCCTAGGCTAGGCTCTAGAGGTTCCGGGTCGTTTCCAACCTGGGTCGATTCGGCCGGGACATTTCGGCCCTTTTTGGGCCGAAACGATCTGGGCTAGAAGTGGTCGGGTGCAGGTCAACTCGGCCACAAGTCAACTCGGCCACAGTCAACTCGGCCACAAGTCAACTCGGCCATAAAAAGTTCGGCTGCAGTCAACTCGACCACAAGTCAACTCGGCCACAAGTCAACTCGGTCACAATAATATAAAAAAAAAAAAAAAAATTAAAAAAAGAAATTATACTGTAGTTAATAATTTCTTTAGTTAATTTCTATGCAATGAGTGATTTTGTCGGCCTTATGAATACAATAATATATTTGCTTTATTTTCATTATCACATTATTCAGTATATTTTAATTTATTTTATATAGGCCTATGTATTGTTATAAATCGAACATTTTGGTAATGTAAATGGAGATGCAACAAACAAACAAAAACAAAAGCTTATGACAAACTAAGCCGCTAAATTAACTCTAAGCCTGTTTTATTTTATATATCTAAATTTTATTTGAAGCATTTATAAATATGATCCAAATATATATCGTATGGAAACGATAAAAAGAAACGTGTCTCCAAACCAATCGACTTGTAACATTTACGTTGTTTCTGTAAAAAGAAAGATAACTCCATTTGATACTGCAATGAACTCTTTAATAATAAGAATAATAACATTAATAATATAATAATATTAATAATAATTTTAAAATACTACTAAAAAGAATTGTTAATATCTGATAATGTTGCAGTAATATAGCCTAAGTTTCATGTTTAACAAACGGTATGCTGCTTAGCCAAATTGTTCTATTAAATTATTATTCGCGGCCGCACTTTCGGCGCTCCATACACCGTGGCCGAAATGCATGGCAAAAATACAAAGTTGGGGCCAAAACGACTCAGGGCCGAAACAACCCGGGGCCGAATCGACTTAGGGCCGAAACGACTCTACACTTAGTCTAGGTACGTGACAAAAAATTTAAAATGCAAGGAATTTCCTTGTATCCAGTACCATTATAGATAGCTTATTAGAAGCTTGACATTTGGTGACGATGACAATAGACTGACTTGGGTGTGTGGTGCCACAAAGAATTTAATGACCTAAAAATATGAACCCAAATCATAGCCCAATATACCACAGCCAAACATGTGTGGCACTATGTGGTGGGGCTCATTTTTGACATAGCAAACTTGCATGTAGATCTAATAGATTATAATAATTCATTAAAAAAATATAAGGCAACATTTAATAAACATTTAATTGTGTAGCAATTGACACAAGAAAGATGTAACAGTAAACTTTTTTTCTGAATCAAGCTGTAAGGGGGCCATTACAGCTTATTGGGGAGAACACTGTAATGCCTTAAAAACCAGCTCAGATTTGCATGGAAAATCACTAGGAAAATAGGTGTGTAGAACCATAATTACTGCATAACGCATTGGTTATGTATCAAGATTAGGCGAAAGCCTAATTTTTGGTAATATCTGCATGGAAATTGGACCTTATTTTCCCAAATTCACTTATGGATATAATGGCACACAGACAGAGGATGTATTTCCCGCTTAGGCCTTGCTTTGCAGTCTGGTTTGAGTTATGTAAGGCCAAATAAAAAAAATTACTTGTTTAGCGTCACAACACTATTTTAGGTGGGGAGGGGCGGTTTTTTGGGGTTTTTTTCCTACTTCAAGTATCAGTAATCAAATAAAATGTGTTAAAATTAATCGTTTTCAGTAGGCCTACAATAAATATTACACCTAGTTGGTGAAATCATTGTTTTAATTCACTTAAAATAGGTCTATACTTATTTTGATTAGAATTTTCTGGACAATATTCATTTATTTTTTAATTAAAAAAGATAATTCCTACCTCTAAACTTTATATTTTGCTTGAAAATTCAGGTAGGGGTGATGACACTAAACAAGTATTTTTTTTTTTTTTTTTTTTAGCCTAATATATGTAATTTTTATTGTAATTGTTATTATGAAGTTTATTGCATGTTGTGATGACATGCTGTGTCAATGGGCACTGATTCCATTAGACGATCCAAACTAGTCACTCGTCACAAATCGTGTTTTAGAGATAATGGCCAAAACATGCAAGAATGTCAACGTTTTTTAAAACAATTTTATTGCACTAAACTAACCTTCATATATCTATACTGTTATTTTCTCAATGTTAAAATAACAATTTTTAACAATTTGGTGATGATTTCTGCCTGAGAAAATCCCGAAATCATACACTTTTGAGACTGATTCTCAAATGTTGTTCTTTAAACAGAGCTGTATCTTTTAAACGCTTGTAATGTCATAAGGAAATGTCGGATTTAAATGATTCTTTTACCATTTTATAGCTCTCATTTTACTTTACTTGTTAACCATGTATTAATAACTAAAAATCAGTTTTTTCGACAAGTGACTGGTTTGGCTTGTCTTTTCCACATTTACTGTTATTGTTACAAAATAATTTGTTTTGAAGTGTTTTTATATGTGAAATTGTTTTGTACTCATGGGAGGAAAACATTCATTATTCATTTGTTGTTTTTTTTTCTACTATGGTGATTAAAACTGCCTGTCAGCTTATTAACTTTTTTCTTCCAGTACTTTTAGCTACCACTTTCCTAACAATCAGTCGTATGTAGTTTCCTAAAGTAGAACTGTGATAGTTTGTCATGAAAATGAATCTTTGATTAAAATATTTTTCCAGGATGGTCCGAAGAGAAAGAGGAGGAAATCAGAAAAGAGAAGCAATGAGAAAGACATTGAGATTATTGCCATGGGAACATCTAGTGGGAGTATATTACTTTACAGTGTATTGAAGGGAGATTTATTGAGTAAATTGGTAAGAACATCCTTGACACCATTTTACTCTAATTTCATTATACATAATTTATGAAAACTTAATGATAAAATAAATCATATAGTGGGTATTCATGTTATACTGTACATGGTAACTCCAGTGTTATTAAATTATTTTGTGTTTTTAGGATGGAGGACATGATGATACGGTAAACGATTTGTGTTGGCACCCAAAGGACAACACCTTGTTTAGTTGTTCAGATGATCAGCACATTGTCCAGTGGAACGTTAGAGATGGAAAGGTCAAATGGTAGGTCATCATCATCATTTCCGCTTAAGTGCTTCTTTTTTTTTATGCGCTAAACATCGGCATGGAAAAATGGACCAAGAAAGTAATACTTAATCTAACCCTAAAGACTAATTCTCCTTAAACTAAGTATGGCTTGGCAGTTGGCTCAGAGGAGTTCATCTGCTCTTTTCTTTTAATTCCATAAATATCAGGTCCCAAACCAATTACTTCTTTTCATGTCTTTCGTGGCCTACCCCCATGCGGGTGACGTGTCCAAATCATCTAAGACATCCTCTTCTGAGAACAGTGTCTATGTCCTCGATCCCTAGTCTGGTTAGGAGCCCTGCTGAGGGAATCTTGTTTTTATAGGAGATATTGCACATCCATCGCACCTTGGCTTTCTCAGGTCTGTCAAAGCACCATTGGTCTTTCACTTTCATTGGCCATATCTCGTGTGCCATACAACATGCAGGACTCGCTTAAGTCAAAATTGTCGGTACTTACCTATAACAGTATATATTTCTCTCATAGCTATGATACAATGGTGTATATAGAGTGATTGCACTGTTTGCTGTACAAGCTCTGGACTTGAAGTGTTCTGTCTTTTTCGGTTCGCTGGGCATTACACGTGTATTAGTAATACGCTGTCCCTGCGAGGGTCATCACTACATTTTCGCCTTATTTAAAAGAGGAGCCATTACCTCGTGGAAGAAAACCTTTTCGACCCATGAATTTGAGGGACGAAGTGCCTCCCCAAGCTAGGAAATGTGTATCAATGGTTCATTTATTCACTTCATATTTCTTCTCCAGTTTGGTTATTCGAGCTGAGTTGAATACGATTTACTCTCTAATATCCTCCTGGCCCTTGACAAGAGATTTAAAAGGACAAATTAATGAATAGTTAACAGGGAGCTCACAATATCACGTCTTACTCTGACTGTATCATGATGCTGAATGTGTCTACTGCTCCACCAACAAATTTTATGATACTATACCATTGTTCCAATCACATTTATTGTTATTTAATTGTATATTACATATCAAACTATCTGTATACGCCATATAAGAACAAAAAAATCAACGACAAAAAATACTTTTACTCTCTTAAAAAGGGGGCCCACCAAAGAGTGTTTAGACAGCATTGCTCCAAACCACTGTTCACTTTTCATATTTAAAACCTGTACCAATGTCCTGTAAATGAGTTGAGCCATTTATTTTTTTATCTCATCAGTAAATGGAAAGCCGATAAGAGCTCAGTTAATTCGATGTGTATCAGTCCCTGTGGTAAAATAATAATCTCAGCTGGTAGAACTATCCAAGTATGGGATTTAGAAACTAAAGAAGTATTAAAGGTAAGTAATAGTAATTCAAATATTATAGTTAATGATTGTAATAGAGCCAAACAACTTCCACCATTTTTTAGCTCTGATGAGGAGCTCTAGGAGTACTCGGCTCATTTGATTAATAGATCTTTTTCGTATGGGCAGCCATTAGGGCCAATATACTCTACTGCCTCTGTTATACTGCTGATTGATGAATAGATTTTTTCAGGTCCGCATCGCCAGTTTTGAACAGACGTGTAGGAAATTTTGTACACATAAACTAGACAGGATTTCCAACAAACGTTCATGGCCCTTTTTTTAAATTGGACCCTAGGGTGGCCCATACACCTACAGAACAAAACAGGGGTTTCAGTAAGAATTGTACATTACTGCCATTACCACTAATATGACACTCAGTTAACGAAGTGTTCTAAGGAACAAAAGGTCGTGGTTTTAAATCGCATCTTGGGATTTTTTTGTTTTTTAATTTTAAGACTTTTTTTTTCAATTTTAACACATTTTAATTTTGTACAAATAAACAATTAATTATTAAAAATTTCTATCTTACTATATTGCCCTCATTGGAGTTTTCAATATTATGACACCGTGTTTTTAACATACATAAGTACCCACTTGTACTCCTGGGATAAACACCTTACACAGTGAAGGTTTTTAACCCTTGACCTTAAGTTTGATTTTGAGCATCTGAGTTACAACCGTTTCCATATGGTGTTTATGTGTACCTTGCTTGTAAGAGAATAATGTACGTTATGGTGTCTGGTGACATATATGACTATTTTTCGATTTTTTTTTTTATTTACAGAAATTCACAGGACATGCATCCTCAGTGAGCAGTCTCAAAATGGTTTCCCTTAACAACACCACCAACGATGATGACGATACATCAGTGTTAGAATCTGTGGATGGATGTTACTTTATGTCAATGGCAGTCGGTGATAGAATCATAAATGTCTGGTATGATATTGATTGATATTTGTACTTATTATATTTATTTATTTTTTTATGTATTATTTTTATTGTTGTTGTTATTAATTTTATTGGTATTTAATCTTATTGGCGAGAGACTGATTTATTAGAGGGGGGAAAAAATTCATTTGCTATTTTGATCGTTCAGCCCATGATGACAAACCGTGCACCACTCATAATTAGCCTTGACTGATAAAACCACAACCACAACTTGTCTGAGGTCAATTTGACGATCATGTATGTTTGACTGAGCATATTGGTGAAAATAGTGAAGCTGGCTCTTTTAATTGCTAAACCCTCTCCACAGGGAAACTTTAATTTAATGGATGCTCTAGCTATCTCCTTTTTCAGAATTTTTGGACCCTTGTGGGCTAATTTCTGAAGCCATCACTGATTGGAGGCATATGTATCGGGGGAAAACAATTTTAAAAGCGAAAATCACAATTCTAGCAACCACCTTTTTAGCAATTGTTATTTTTTTTTTTTGTGTGTGTTTTTCTTTCCATAGGCAAATAAAAGCAGCATCAAAAAATAAAAGTTCAATTGTGCAATTCACATTGCCTGATGAACCAACACAGTTAACCATTTCAAACAAGTTGGATTCAGAACCAGTAAGTAGCTAAGCAGTTGACGTTATCATAATCTAGTTATGTAGGAATTCCACGGCCAGGATCCATCCTGCTGTCTGGGAGCACTTGGCGTTAACCTGTCTTCTGATTTTATCAGTGGCAATATGAGCAGATCATGATAAAAAACAATTTGTTGCCAACCTTGTTGAAGCCTGTGCCCGACTTTTCTACCGTCATTGATTCAGTTACCCATGATGACAAACCGTGCACCACTCATAAATCAGCTTTGACTGATAAAACCACAACCACAATTTGTCTGAGGTTTTTCTGGTGACCCACTATAACCTATTATAAGTCAATCATGACGTCATCACTGCAACTCCCAATGTTATTTGCCTATCCCCCGCAGTCCAATAATTTTTCAAAAGTGGACGCTTGGCTTGATTTTTTTTTTCGATTCGTGTGCAAAAGAAAAAAATCCTCATTTTTTTTCATCACCCTGAAGATATCGCGCACCACGGTGAAAATTGAATTGTAATTGAAAATTGAATTGTAATTGAAAATTAATTTCATAAAACAAGGTTAATTAGAACCCGGAGAAAGTTACTTCAAATTTAATATTAAGTATGAATAATTAAGGAATTCCTTGAATCAGTGAACCCAAACAGACTAAACAAACTGAACGTTTAATAGGAATATTCTAGACCTATTTTAAAGACTCAAGGAAAAAATTTTTTTTAAGCATTAAATCTAACTTTCGTATAATAATTTTCCTATAGTGTACAATGCGGAGCTCTACTAATTGCTTAATAATGGTTAGGCAAAATATAGGCAAAGTTTACACAACTGTAATGTGTATTGAGTGAGAGTGAGGACAGTGTTTTGATTGTGTTTTTTTACTTTCTTTATTTCAGCACATCTTTGTATCAGTTGTGACTAAGTCTGGTCAGGTGCACATATTTGATCCTGTTTTGAATGGGTAAGTTGACAGCTTTTGTTCTCGAATAAGCACCACTCTCAAATAAGCACCATATTAAAACCTCAAAAAAATGTTTAAGCGCCGCTGCGCTTATTTAAGCATTTACGGATATCCTACACAAATATGAAGACTTATTTCCTGTGGGGTTCTGATTGTGAATTGCACACTAGGAGACAATTCCCTACTCTTTTCCTAGAGTGTACTGTGTAACCACCATATTCATCGCCATTGGTGGTGTAGCACATTAACTGTCAGAACAGATATTTATATGCCCATGATGACAAACCGTGCACCACTCATAATCAGCTTTGACTGATAAAACCACAACCACAATTTGTCTGAGGTATGAAAAATGAGTTATTGATATATGTACACAGATGACAATGTAATCTTTAATTTGGTCTTTAAGTCCCTAGGTTGAGAAAAACTAGAGGATTGAATTATATATTATTTTTGAATTGAATACAACAGCTGACATGATATGCAACAACAACTGTGACTTGATATACTCAAAAAATATTATGTGATTCTGTATATGTAAATATTTCATAGAATTTTGAATACCTACCTAATGGTCATTTTTCATCTTTCACATTTTTATATTTAGGAGGAGTAAAAAGCCTCTTAGCCACAGGAGTACAGTACAGGTGGCCACACAAGGCTCTCAGAATGAAATGCCAAAACCTATTCCAATCATGTGTTCCAGATTTTACAATGATTCCGACCAGCGAATGTTGGTTGTTCATGGTTCGTTCATGAAACCAGTGTTTGAAAATATTGTAAGTTATATTGTAATAGTGTAACATGCATTTTTAAGTCTGTTTTGTGAATACTTATTTAGGTAAACAGGCTATTATCATTGTTCTTTTAAAAAGAACGCCTCATTCGTCCAACAAAATATTAGTTAATTGTCTTTCAGTAGTATTTAAGCTATTCATAGGTGATACATATTTAAGGGTAAATGCACATTTTGACTCTACTGCACAAACATTATACCTTTATCTATTTTCTATTAACATGAACATATTTGCTTATCATTGTTGTAATGGTCTTGCAGAATCCTCATAGAATGATACATTATATATTTAATAATTTTATTAGATAATAATTAATTGAGAAATAATAATAATAAAAGAGTAACATCTCCCAATTACGTACCCGTCTGTCCGAACAAAGTTCGTAAATGAGGAAATTCATAATTCAGAGAGTTCTAAGCCTATGCTATAAAGTACAGGGCTAAGTAGGCCTAAGCCTTGCCATGGGAGGAAAAGTTTGTCACAAAATATGACTTTGATTTTACTGTTTTTTGCAACAAAATAATACTTTCTTTGTACATTAGCATATCATGAGCATATAATGTTATTCTTTCTATAAAGATAGCGAATCCATGCGAATAGCACCTCCAGTGATCAGAAAGTGCGATTTACTGTACAGTATGACTGAACAAGCATGCACACCTCAAATATATCTCAGCTGAAAACGATTGATATTTCATGCTTGAAACTTAGTTATAGGTTTGAATGTTTTCTCTTTTAGCTGCTTAACAATTTAAATTATTTCTAAAGACTTTTAAATACATTTTAAAGTGTTTTTGTAGTTAAAAATTATCGTAATGACGTCATTGCCGCAAATTCGGTTCGTAAAATCGAGAGTACGTAAATCGGAGGTTTGACCTTTTAGAGAAATAGGATGACCTTTATGTCGGGATTAGTAAGAATCAATTATAGAAGTTATAACTTTTTACTCTTGCAGGTTTTCAGTGCAGAAACAGATGTGTGCCTAATTAGAGATGATCCATCGTTAACACAACTTAATCAAGGTGACAAAGTAGCAGATAAAGTAAGTTGGCACAATTTATCGATATGTGTTGTAATTTATTTAAGAAGATCTGTATTTACTTTACAAATATTAAGCCTGTTTGTAGCACATACATCGAAGATGCTCCAACAGGGGTGGCACTGTGGTGAAGGATATTGCTGGGTCAAGCAGGAAGTTTTTGCCCATCAGGGAAGTATGAACCCCTAGACTGAAAATGATTATTTGCTAACTAGATATATTGTGATTATTTATACTGATTTTGTGGTCTAAAACCCCCACTAGGGATTATATTCGGGGGACCTGACTGGAAGCCCTAGATTGTCCTCTTGGTTCATACCACCATCAGACTTGTTGGACCCCTATTTTTGAAGCCACTACCATACTACAACTTGCTATATTTAACAAATTACAAGAAAAGGTGGGAAAAAATTAAATTGTAAAGCAAGTCCAAAATCTAGATAGATAGAACATACACCACAACATTTTACCAACAAGCCTTACACCCACTGATAATGATGATGACTGTAGTACTGACTATGGTCTTTTAATACTTGTAGAATCGCCAACCTTTGACATCTCAAAGACGTGACTGTACTTGCACCTGGTAATATGGCACCAGCTAGACCCAGTTATAGACTAAAAATGATTATTTGCTGCTCCAACTAAATTTATTGTGATGATTTATACTAATACTGTGGTCTGAAACTCCACCAACGATTATATGCTTGGGCCCTGACTGGAATTCCTAGGTGGCCCTCTTAATTGATAATATCATCAGACTTGTTAGACCCTTGTTTTTTTATGCCACCACTGTGCTACAACATACCATACTTAACAAATTCCCGGAAAAAGGGGGGGGGGGGGGAATTGTGAAGCAAGTCCAAAGTCCAGATAGAAACAATCAGTAAAAACAGTGTACAAAAGCAGAACATACAGCACAAACATTTTACCAACAGTATTTACATCCACTGATAATGAAAATTAGTGTAGTACTGACAGTGGTCTTTTAATATTTGTAGGTTCGCCAACCTTTGACATCTCAAGATGTGACTGTACTTGCACCTGGTAACATGGCACCAGCTAGACCTTCTCAAGAAACAGACGGTTTTAAAAAGGATAATAACAAAAGGAAGTCGCTCAGAACTGAGGTAAGTAAATATTTATTGCTTGATGTTTTTTTCAGTAGCGTATAAATCAGATTTCTTAAGTGTACTACTAAGCAGAGTTGCCATCATTTATGATTAGAATTAAATGGTGGCATTAATGGCTGGTTAAATAGTGGCACCATGTTTTCTTGTCCAGGGATATAGTACCTCCAAAGGGGGGCACTTGCCCCAAGAGCTTAACTGGGTATGGTCAGGGGATGCCCCAGAACCACTTTAAAATTGTCCAAGGGGTGAAGTAGCAAAACTCAATTAATTCAATTATATTCATCATCAAATCAATGTCAATTATCAAATACAATTTTTTTAAATGTTCAAAATAGGATAAATACTTGTGAAGCTTGTAAAGCAACACAGTACAATAACTCCTAACCTAACCTAACTTAACATAAAAATCAAAGGAAGGCCTCTCCACTTTCATCACCCCTGTGTGGTTCTCATTGTGCAATCCCCACATAAGTTAAATGTGCAGGTCTTTTGATTATGACGGAAACAACATTTGTCAGGGCTCAAATGAGTGATTTGTATGCTGTACTTGCCGTGACCTAGACAGATGCATTCTGTCTGTGTGAAGTATAAGGCTTACCGTAGCTTCATGTCTTAACTTGAGAACACAGGATTAGTAGAGATCAAAATAGATGATTACATATAATTTATATGTATTATATGTGTGTCGTATACTGTCATTTTAGTATATTGATTGAATTTTTTATTTCAGCTGTCATTAGCAGAACGTTTAAATACAATGGAAATTGCGCAAGCCATCCCGCAGACATCAAAGACCCAACAACCAAAAACGGAATCTCTTGCTGTTCTTCTTACACAAGGTCTGCAGAGTCGTGACAAAGACATTTTACGAGTGAGTTCATATTTTTATTAAATGCAAGGCTCTGGTTATGAAATTGGCAACAGTAAATGAAATATTTTGTATTTTGTATCTCAAGATTTTTAGTCTATAATTAAAAATGTATTTTTTATTTGTATTCCACAGAGAGTTTTTAGGTATAACAAGGAGTACTTAATCCGAAACACAGTGAGACGATTACCGGTTCCGTTAATAATTCCATTACTGCAAGAGTTGGCTGTAAGGCTAAATACAAACCCAGAGAAGTACGTTCTCTTATATACACAAACTATACAAATTTGTATAAACTAAAGGTTTAATGTGTTTATGGATGGGCCTATTGACAAATAATTTCATTATGAACTTGAAATGGCTCAGAACACAATGACCAAATAATTAACGATACAGATATTTATTTGTTATGAATACTATCCACTATAAATTGAACTCCCACATTCAAGATAGTATTGTAATGATAGTAGTGTTTTCAGCTATAGGAAGGAATAGAGTGGGTAGATTTTAGTTTTTTTTGTGAGTGTCATTGGGTTTAAATATTTCTACATGTGTATTTTCAGAACTGTTTTTTATTGTCCCATTTCTGAAATTATCAGTCTTGTGCGCTCGTGATGAAGATGCTCTCAACTAGACTTAGTGATGTTGCAAGTGCATCGGTCTGTCCAAGTTCAATATGTTGTCTGCATGAATTTTTTTATTGATGATTAAATATGGTTTAGGTCAATAATTATTAATATTGTTAATTGCCTTTCAGTGGTCAAAATTGCGTTGTCTGGACAAAAATAGTCTTGAAGATGCACACGTCGTATCTCATGACTTGCCCTGATCTTGTTCAGCTTCTGTCCAATCTTTACGAGATGATCAACTCGCGGACCACCATGGGCAACCGTTTGTCTAAGCTGCATGGTAAACTGGACCTCATGTTGTCACAGGTAAGGAGACATAACTCTCAAATGAATGCTTAATAGGAAAGATATCACTCGTAACAAATAGAAGCATCAAATATTCAGTAAAAAGAAGCATAAATGAGTAATCACTTTCTGGGAGAGAGCGTCCTAGTTGTTAAAATGGTTTTTATTGAATTTGCACGCAGATGCGCTATCTTTTAGTTAACGATCTTTGATGTCAAAGTTGAAAAGTAATCACTTTTGCAAGAGGATGCCATACACTGCGTAATTACAGAATTTTCACACAGAAATCGCAGAGAAAGCTATCTTGTAAATATAAGATCTTGCTTGATAGCTATTGAAGTCTGGGAAGGAGGCATAATTTCATTTTTATTTGGATAGACCCTTAATTTCTTATTTAATATTTGAACTGGTAGTCATGTTCTTTCATAAGAAAGTGTATATAAATGTTCATCAATTACCAAATCTAAATTGTTTTGTATATTATTTCACTTGCAACTTATTTGATCCTTTTGATTGAGTAATTTATTATTTAAAGTGCATTAAATTTTTAAGCGTTTTCCCGGATTTTATTACAAACAGTAAGCTAGCCATTATATCATCTTGGGCTTTGCCATGCCAAAGCCAGAATCAGTGACAAAAAAAAATTGTCATATTCTCCACATTATAAGTTTTATAATGATGGGTCATTTACTGGAATCGATTTTACTATTGCCAAAGTTATGAGTAAAAATATTAAAGTTTCTTCAATACTGCCGCATTCTTATGCTAATTACTCAGGTTTTTGGATGGCGAGCCTCATATTAGTTTATGCAGGTATTTAATAAAGGAAATGTACTTGTTATTTCAGATCATGGAACAGAATGAAGAGAAAGAAGATGATGATTTTACCCAAGCATCAGCTCTCCTGGTTTATGAAGGTAAGTTCTTGTAATTCTCATTTTTCATTCCATTAATGAAAATAGAATCATGAAAATTTTGGGATTGGAGCTGCAGCTTGGTAATTAGGTGCTTTCTTTCTAATCCCAAGATCTTATCTTGGTTGTTAAGATGCTTTCCTTCCAATCCCAGGGTCCTGGGTTCAAATCCTGCAATGTTGATGGAGTGGAGCTCCAGCTTGGTGGTTAAGATATTTGCCTTATAATCCCAGGGTCCTGGGTTCAAATCCTGCATTGTTGGTGGTAGAGTGTTAGAGGTTCCAAATGATCAGCTCTGCTCTATACTGCACCATTGTTAAATAAATATAAATATTTGATGATTTGCAGTAATAATTACTTACAATTGCTTCTTGTAGAATCGTCAGATGAAATGGAAAATGTTATTGAAGATGGATTACAGAGTCGGTCAGATTCAGAGGTAAGTTTTCTGTACATGAACTACAACACCCCTAAATAATAATGGAATTGCCCATCCCAGTACACCATATATCCAAGTTAATCATCTTCTTGTCCTTATTACTTTCCAAAAAGAATGTTTTTTGTACATTTTTTTAAATTATTATTATTACCAAAAGCAAAACAAATTATTGTCTTAACTACTACATGGCTGTTGTTAAGTAACAACAAACCAACTCCTTTAGTGGTTGCACTCCCTATTGGAATCAAATGCATTTTGTAAAATAGAAATGATGCTCAAAATTGAAACCAGAAGCAAAGGTGCTAAGTATCAGCTCTTGTCCTGAATCAAATATTATTTTGTCCAATATGTGATTTAAAAATGTTGAAATTTGTTTTATTCAATCTCCTCCATTTCAGGGAGACTGGGAAGATCTTGAAGATTCAGATATGGAAGTCAATCAGAATGAAGTGGAGAGTGATGGAGATGGAGATAGAGGAGGGGGAGAAAATGATGAAGCCGAGGATGAAAGTGATGATGGTGGTACCAGCAGTGAAGAGGAGGATGAAGAAGAGGTTGCAGGGAGCGATATGAGTGATTAGCAAATACATATTCAAATTTTGATTTTAATCATTGTATCTAATCGAAGGTCAAACAAAATCTGCATTAATGATTATGAAGGAAGAAACCATAATGAACAGGTTATGATTTTAAATTTTGGCGCTAATCATGTTTCACTTTATTGAAGGAATATTTCATCAGTGAACTGAAAAAGATGCTTCATTTTTATGCTATATTCTTTACAAAAAGCATTTGTTGTGTTAGTTTATTCATAACACAATGTTTATTAATAAATTTTAAATATTGAATATTTCATCTTGTAATATTAAACCTGACTTCGAATATTTTTTATTCTAATTTGCATGGCACTGGCAGAAAATATCAAAGCTTTTTATTGTTGGCATCTCTACTGTATTGGCAGTAGACTTAGTAGTCACACAAATTAAGTCATAATTTTACCGGAAGAAATTGAGGTAGAAAAATGTAAAGTTTTCTTCATACTAATACTGTAATTTTCTATGGGCCAGATGTTGTGTTATACCCCTATAAGGATGTGACATGTTGTGCCCATATATGGGCAAGTCACATGTCTCAGATTTGTGCATACTGTATATATTAGTAATAAAAAATTATTAACAAGAATGATAATATATCTCACCGTTAATATTATATATGGGTGAACCATGAAATATATTATCTCACCATATATTGATGTGTTCATTTATGGTCAAATCTCGCATACTGTCAGATTTATCAATATATGTGCACGCTATTGTTATGAATCACCCATATGTGGCTGTGACATGTCTATATGTAGGGAATCAAATATTTTTCAGAAAACCCATACTTCCATGTTAGGCAGGTTTAATTTTTCACTTGCAAAGATTTTACAAGATTCTGGTGCTCTATGTTAACAAGTATTTTGTAAAGTTGATCAGAAAATATAAAACTGATTTTATAGCCTTGTTGTAATTTCTAAAGAGATTATCTTAAACTATGAGGTATATTATATATATGTGATGGAGAAGGAATGCCTACAGTGTTGATTCAATATCATTCCTACTGTTATACCAATTAGAATTGTGGCGATTACAATTCTGTGCCGTTACTGGCAACATGGACAATTCGATGGACAGATGCTGGCACTGGTTTGCCAGGGAAGGGGGACTTTAAATCTGAATACTCTAATCATAACTATAGTTATACTGTAGTTAAATAATCTTTTGTTTCCAATGTTTTTCTTTTAACTTTTATGTTGACAATTCATAGTGGGGACAGATTTTTAACACTTGAGAGCAGCATGGAAAAGACATTTTAAAATCATGAAACAACAGTATTGTTCTCAAACATATTTAACAACTTTATGTACAAAGTTTATCAAGCAGAAGCATTTAAAGTTATGTTGTTTGAATACTATCATCAGCTGAAATAAACTCAAGTCCATTTTATATTTTCCAAGCAAAGTGTCACTAATTATGTTGTGTAGTTTGTTAATTCCACATACCTTATATATACTACCTGATAAATAACAAATAAAAAAAAAGAATAAATTGTCATAATTTTTATGGACTTCGCCTCCCTTGACCACTTCCGAAATATTTTGACTGACATCGAATACACTCACTTTTCTCTAGTCAGGGAGATGGGAATCCATGCCCGGGAGCTCACTCTTCAAGTCCCTAATAATTTTCAGTAAAACAGGTAGCACAAGTGTCTTATGTCTTGGAGTGGCTGCTGCACGCCACCGTAAAGTTGGTATTCAAGTGAGCCCCCCCCCCCCGGATCCACAGTCTGGAACGTTGGGCAAATGCTGGCGTCACCTCTGATAAGTACACCAAAATAGAAGGATATTAAAAAAGCAATATCCTATTCACCTTTTAAAGTTTAATTCTCTGAATAGCTCTTTTTTGTAATCCTGATTGTGGCAACTATTCTGTACAGGCCCGTACCATGCGTGTGTGTTGGATGTGTACTCCCTTAAATTGGTAAAAAAAAAAGCCATAAGTTTACACATTTTTATTGACAGACGAGAATGTCCTGAATATAATCTGTCTCTTATCCCCATCTAGAGGTGTATAAGAGCCAGGTCACAGGTAAGGAGACATNNNATGCATAGACTGTCTCTTATACACATCTAGATGTGTATAAGAGACAGTAATTATGACGCCCATTATCTATTATAAGATCAATACAAGCCTTGAAGCTGGAAGGCAAAATAGCTCAAATTGTAAGGATACAAAATTTAAATCAAATACTGTATCACATTACAGTATTCAATGCGGTTTAATTAATAAAAACGGGTTTAATTTATTATTTTTCTCTTGACAAATCGTAGAGGGTGTAGGGCATTCACAGTTGCCATGGTTCCATTATGCACATAGAGGGCGCTTCAATTGTTTACTATATTTCGGATGGATCGGAGATAAAAAGCAAAAGCCTTATTGTTTTTCAGTTGTTTAAACAAGTTTTTTGTTATTTCTGTGTAACTAAAATTATTGTGGTTAATGTTAATCAGCTACCTGCTTGTGTAAAATAGTTCAAAATGCCGAAGAAAACTAAAAAGGTCAAAACAGGCAAAGGAAAGGTAAAGAAGGGGTAAGTTTTAGTTAGGCTGGCCTAGGCCTAGCCTAGGCCTAGTACTAGTAGGCATATCTCAGCCTCTATCTATTTAAACAAAGGCCAAGGGCCTGGCCCTCTCCTTTTTTACTATATACTGCGCATCCTGATCTACCTACTCTATTACTGTCAGAACCGACTGATGACGTATGTCATTAATTAAGATGATATTAATTACCCCTCTTCATAATTTATTCATATTAATATATTATAAAAATAAAATAGGGCCTAGGCTAGGCCTTGGCCCCTATTTATTATTATGATGATTGAAAAATAGTATCAATAATACTTAATATTAATTTACTTACATAAAATTGATCTATTTTTTGCCAATGGATTAATCATACCAAGCACATGGATATATGATATTATTACTATCATTTTTTTCTTTGATAGGAAGAAGAAGGAAAAGAAATTCTCTGATACAGCACTTGCCACAGCCAACTCAAAGATATGGGAAGCTCGGTTGGCTACCACAGAGATGTCCCGACAAGAATTCCGAGAGAGTTCAAAACATCTTGCCCTTGAGAATGAAGCCCTACAAGTGTCGATGCAGAAGACAGAAAGGGACACAGTGGAAGTTATAACATTCTTGAAAAGAGAGGATCAAGCTAAGGAGGACCTTGTATGATAGGTTTTGATTTTTATTTTATATTCTGTTTCTTTGAAAATAAACTACTGAATCATATTATTCATCTCTTTTCTATGAATATAAGCAATAAATAAAAATTTTTTTTTATAAAAATAAAATGTAGCATGGCATAATGATTGAAAGGTAATGAGAAAGAAAACAAAAGATTGAATAGTAAAAAGAAAGAAAATGAATAGATTGAAAAGTAATAAGAAAGAAAACAAATAGATTGAAAAGTATTAAGAAAACGAAAGATTGACAAGGAATAAGAAAGAATACGAAACATTGGAAAGGAATAAGGAAGAAAACAACTGAAGAAATAAGGAAAAGAAACAAATTGAAAGAAAACGAAAGGCTGAAAAGGAATAGTTCAAAAGAAAGAAACTGAAAGGTATAGAAAAGGAATAGAAAGGAAAGATTGAAATGAATTACAGTACTAGAAAGAAAACGGAAGATGGAAAAGGAGTAAGAAAGAAAACGAATAGAATAAAAAGTATTAGGAAAGGAAACGAAAGATTGGAAAGTAATAAGAAAGAAAATAAAAGATTGAAAAGGAATAAGAAAGAAAAATTAATAGAAAGAAAATGAACTGAAGAAGGGAAGGAATAAGAAAGAAAGTATAGAAATTAAATGCAAGGCTAAAAAGGGATAGAACTAAAAAGAAAAGAGGAGTACAAGCTATAGTAATAAAACCAAGAAACAAGTATAGAATAGATAGAATGAATAAAATAGAGATAAATGGGAAAGTAAGTATATAATTGCTATTAAATATTTTGTTAGTAAATATAACTGCAACTATAACTTTATTATTCAATACTTTTCACTTGGTAATTTCAAAATTTTGCCTCTGTGTATTGTATTTTTAACTATTCAATATAAAAACATAAAAATTAATAAATCCTTTTTCTTTTCGTCAAGAGTCACTTCGCCTCGGAATAGTTCGCTAGATAGACAGCGCATTATAAATGCTGTTTTATTATTATTATTTATTAATGTAGTCCTGTCTTTATTATTATTATTTTTTAATTAGAAAAATGTCTCTTTACACTGGGCATCCTGTTCAGTAAGTAACTTCTGTTATCCCATGGGGCCCAGTTATGCTCATAAAGATAATTAGGGAGTGGTGTTGTTTTATATGAGAAAAAACACTGCTGCCACTGAAATTTAACCCATGACCCTGGGATTAGAGGGCAAGCATTTTAACCACCGAGCTATTCAACTACACTCCACTCTTTTGCTTTTTAACATATTCTTGTTTGCGTTTTAGATTTCAAAATTGCAGAAACAATTGAAGGACACAAAAAGAGAAACCAGGAAAGAAAAGGAGATCATTGTAAGTATTTTTGGCCCCTGGTTTTAAAACGTTGACTGCCAGACCTTTTTTAAGGTTCCTTCCTGTGTGTCAATTTCTTGAGGAGAGCTGTTAGTAGCTCTCCTGCTTTTTCTTTAAATCAAGGTCTGGACTTAGAAATTATTTGACTTAGGCATAGTCGACTTAGGCAAGTTTAACTGTAATTATGGCATATCTCTTGTCTTTCACCATTGTGGCTTGTTGACTTATAGAAGCAACATTTTAATCTATCCTGCTAATAAAACAATTGTGATTGCATTTTACATGGATAATTATTATTTGATTTATTATCAGTAAATTGGATGAGACAACTCGATCTGTTTACAAAGAAAATGTGCGTGTGAATGAGGCTCTGTGTTACCACATGAAAGAAACAAGTGAGTTGGAAAAAGCTAAAGGGGAACTGGTGACCAAGAACAAGCAGCTAGAAGAAGGAAAAGAATTGAATGATCTTCTTGTTCAAGAGAAAGTAGTGGAAGCCAGGAAACAGAAGAGCCAGATCCGAGCGGTGAGTAGTCTGTTGTGTATTTTTATTGTAGTATTCATCATAAAACTTTGTAGTGCAAAAAGAGTATAGAAACAAAATAGATCCACTCCATTGTTTTTGCTGTATTTTGATTCTGTTGTGTTTTTGAAGGCCATCCGAAAGCCTGGTTCTCACAAGAGACCTAGTATCCGGATCGGGAGCTAACCATTAGCGCTAACCGTTAGCACCTGCATGAGAATGCCCGATTGGTTAGCGCTAACCGTTAGTGGTATCTGGATACCGCTAACAGTTAGCAAGCGCTAGCGGTTAGCAAGTGAGCGCGTTTCTATCATCAACCAATTACACGTACGCGTTTACAATTTCTAGTTTCTTATTGGCCAGTGATTCCATCATCATATTCTTGGTATCCGGATCGGGATTTTCTCGTATGGACGCACAGCAGCTTACAGTTAGCAGGATCCGGATCCTGCTAACCGTTAGCTGCCGTGTGAGATCATAGCCTTAAATACTGATATAACAAAATGTCACTCTCAAACTGTAAGAATGCTATTTCAAAGCAGTGTTCCCAGATTAATGATTAGTTTCTTCCCAATAGGGGCCTGGCCCCCCCCCCGACGACATCACTACAATAGCAGTCTAATCCAAGCCTCCCAACAAGGACCATATATTTATTATTTTACTTCATTACCGATATTGATCTTTTTTCATGATTTATTTAATTTCTAATTGTGAATTCACTTTGTAGTTACAAGAGAAAGTATCAAGTCTTGAGACTGCACTCAGCCACATGGTGAAGGAGTTTGAGCGAGAACGCGAGATTGTTGTCAGCAAGGCTTCCATCGAGACCGAATCCAGTAAAGTGGAGATTGCTAAGCTACTGCGTACAGTTGAAATGAGATCGAAAGAAATGAATAAAGTGAAACGACTGGCAAAGGCTGTACTTGATCAGGTAAGGCATAGATGGGTCACATGATCACATATCAGGACCATACTCTTCTTTCATTCGTGCAAACACCTTGTGGCAGATGATATACAAGCTCTCATTGGCTTGTTGTCTGTTGATTTTTATACTCCTCGGAGAACTAAATATGTTTCATAGGTTTTGATCTTAATAAGCAGGTAATGATGTAAAGCGCATTGAAGCCTTTGTTGTGCTATATAGACCAAGTATAGTATGGCAACTTACCAAATTTTTTTTCCATTTTTACTGTAATCTTAATTACAGTAATTAAGTTATTAGAAAAAATATTTTTATCATTATTAATGTAAATAATAATTAAAATAATTTAATTATTTTTATTATTATTAACATTAATAGCACATAATATTTATTCTTCATCTTATTTACAGGAATCAAATTATTAGAAAATTTTTTTATCTATTGTATTGATTTTATATATTTACACTAATTAATTTATGAGCAAAATTATTTTAATTATTATCATTGTTTAAAATAATCGTTAAAATAGTATTAATTATTAGTAACATTAATGTACATGATATTAATTCTGTAATTTTTATTTAACCATCTTATCTATTATTGATCGAGTGTAGAATAGTGAGGAATTATTTACTATTCTTCAAAATGCCTATTCCCCTCCCCAAATACGCGTTTATTTTAACCTCTTTGCTAACCAGCCCATTTTATTTAATAGAGGACTGAAATGGAGCAGTTTTTCCTTGATTCTTTGGAGCTTGTGAAGAAAGAGATCATTGCAAATCGTGCTAAGTACCGTCGAGATGCTGCAATGGCATACCACAGACGAATGCTAGATGCACATGCTGGCAAAGTAGACTACCCAAAAATAAGAACCTTCCGTAATTCCGACACCAGCACCAATAGTGTTTACAACGACCTGAAAGCGGCTGAAGATTGGTACGTATTAATCATCGTTTCATTGCAGTAATTAACTAATTCAGATGTTTAATTCCTAATTTTTACTAGAATTATTATTTGATTAATTGTAATTTAAATTAGTGGCTATCATTTGCTATCATTTGCTATCATGATTATCATTAATATCTTTTTATGTTGTCATTATTCAATATAATTTTAATGATTTATATAATTTTTATCTTGTTATTAATTTCTTTATGGTTATTAATTACAAATATAAATATTATAGAAATTAATGTCATTGTTACCACCATTCAATGAATTTCAAAATAATATATCTTTCAGGAGTGGACTTTAACCATTGATTAATTGTAATTTAAATTAGTAGCTATCATTTGCTATCATGATTATCATTAATATCTTTTTATGCTGTCATTATTCAATATAATTTTAATGATTTATATAATTTTTATCTTGTTATTAATTTACTTATGGTTATTAATTACAAATATAATTATTATAGAAATTAATGTTATTGTTACCACCATTCAATGAATTTCAAAATAATATATCTTTCAGGAGTGGACTTGGAGTCCAATTGGATCTTAAAGATTTGACTTGGGAACAAAGAGAGCGCGTTCTCAGACTTTTGTTTGCCAAGATGAATGGAAATAAAGTACGTCCTCACCCTCCGTCTGACGTTGGTCCAAATAAAACAAGGTTATCATCTTCAATTGAAAGGTACAAGTCGTGTTAACACTTATTTCATTTTTAAATTGTTTTCACACTATTCTCATATTTAGATCCTGATTTTAAGATCTAAACGTGTTTCCTCTTCCAACAGTCAACCATTTTTTAAAGCTGCTATGAATCCTCACATGCAGTTATGTAGTGTGCTTTTGTGACATTCACACTGTCAGAAGATGAACAGCTTATTTGATGATTATGATGGTGATGATAATTATGATAATGATTAAAATGATGAGGATGATGATGGTGATAAATATGATGAGGATGATGATGACAATGATGATGATAAAGACGGTGAGGGTGATGAAGAGGGTGGCGATGATGGTGATGATGAAGATGATGATAATGAAGATGATTATGATGATGGTGAGGAGGAGGATGGTGATGGTAATGATAATGATGAGGGTGATGATGATGATTGGATGAAGATGGCGATGATAATTGTGTAGATGACGATGGTAAAGATGATGATGATGATGGGACTGAGGATGGTGGTAGTGATGATGATGATGGTATAGATGATGATGGTGAAAGACGATGATCAATGACTTATTTTGATCTGTGCTTTTTAATTTTCTGTATGTATTCACACTGTCAATTCAACATAGGTTTTTTGCTCTTTCTATTTTAACTTGTGTTCACATTGCCCTAATGTTTTCATTATTTTTCTTTCAGGTTAGCTATTGAAGGTCCGTCTGAGCAAGATAAAACTTTTCTAACTCAAGCCCACATGGATGGTTCAATGGAACGTAATATCATACCCGCTATCACTGCATCAGCAGGTTCAATAAAAGCCAATATTATCCCTGATATTGGAGCGTCAACAAAAGATACACAGCAAGAGTTGGCACTAGTCTCATAAAATCTGAACATGGGACTCAAAACCAAGCAAAATTAAAGACTAAATCATATTCCAATTCATAAATCG
>NW_022694779.1:414497-418720 GCF_011630105.1 Anneissia japonica | reverse complement strand
ATATATGACAATCAATAATATCTGAATCTGAATCAGTAGTTCCTATTGTACGCAAATCAAATTCCCCAAAGTGTAACTTGACCAAACAATTTTTTGTACAAACAAAGGAATTTTTGCTCTTTAAAAGCTATTATTCAATAACACACGATCGAGTCGACAGCAAAGCAACGCAGCTCGGGAATTTCTAAATTGGTTGAGCGAAAAACAGTTTACGGCAGGGTTTGACGTTTGATAATGTTTCCGTTCTTATTAAACGTATTAAATTTGCTACAGTAGTATGTATTTCAATCAATAAATAGATCATTTAATCATTTTGATAATGAGCTAGAAATATTAAGCCTATTTGTATTCTTATCACTCTTCTCACGTCTCATGACCACAACGTACAAGAGAGGCTGTTTAGTCCACATGCTCTTGCATCCATACTTTGTAGACACATGCACGGCATGGTATTTCATTCAAATTAACAGCCAATGTTGTTTTTGTTAGTGTTTGAATATAAAAGATTAAAAATATTTGTTTTGTATTACTTTATTCGTAATGATTAAATATCTTACAGAAAATAGTTTGTAGAGTGTGGATCACGTGGTCTTTCTCGGATGCTCTCGCTCGATCGGGCCCCGACAATCGACCCGACTAAAGAATGTTAACGATGTTGTTTTTTGTTAGTGACGACGTCGTTGTGTTTGATTAAAATGTTATTTACTCATGGCCGGCGAAACCGGGGGGCCTGCACCCCCCCCCCCCCCCCCCCCCCCCCCCCAGAGAGGAGATTTTTGTATGATCAGAAAGAAATGCAAGAAAAGAAAGAGGGAAGAAGGAGAGGGAAGGCAAGGCAAAGAGAGTGTTTATCCAATCCCCGACCGAGTTAGATTTTCTCGCAAGTCACATTGGCGGATATGGGAGATCAGGGGTCCTTATCCCCTTCCTTGGGCAAAATAAAATAAAACTAAAAGAATTCTAGACCCACTTTTTCAGAACCCGTGAGCTGATATTTTTTTTTTTTTTTTTTTTTTTTTTTTTTTGTTACATTAAGAAAATTACAAGTTGGAAAAGCTCATTTCATGCCATCTAGGAATAAACATTTTTTCGGGGGAGGGCCCCAGCCCCCTTTTATTTTATTTTTTGGGGTTCATCGATTCACGGAAGAAAGAATATATGCAACGTATGTATACCGGTACACACAGGCCTATTTACTGTAATAAGAATAAGAAAAATTTACCTGACCGTTTTCAAGGGGAAAACCTTGAATTTTGAAGAACTTAAAAGTCTGAAAGACTTTTCAGAAGTCGGGAAAGCTCTTTTCCCGCCATCTAAAAATTGAAATTTTTCCGGGGGTAATTACCCGGACCCCTTCCTCTTTGGGTTCATCGATTCATGGAATCGTTTTCAATAGGGGAAAACCTTTAATTTTTAAGAACTTAAAAGTCATTAAAAGACACCTCAGAATTCGGGAAAGCTCATTTCCCCCATTCAGGAATCAACATTTTCTCGGGGGAGAACCTCCGAACCCCCCTTTCTCTTTGGAGTTTATCGATTCATGGGAAAAAGAACACGTATGCAACTACGGTACTAATTTTTTTTATGTATACACACATAACAGGCCTTTTTACTGTAATAAGAATGAGAAAGTTTACCTGACCGTTGTTTTCAAGAGGTGGAAAACCTTGAATTTTGAAGGACTTTAAAGTCCTTAAGTAATTAAAAGACACCTAGCTCAAAGTCGGGAAATCTCATTTCCCCCCATCTAGGAATCAAAATTTTCCCTTGGGAGAACCCCGGACCCGTTCCTTTTCTTGGGAAAAATGTTGCCCCCCCCCCCCACACCTCCTTAATTTAACCCATTCATATTCCCATTCATCTTACTAGTGGGCCCCCAATTCGAAAAACGTTCCGCCGGCCCTGTTAATTTGTGATGATTGACTATCGTACTATCGTACAATACAGGCTTATGCCTAAGAGAATATCGTTTCGATTTCGAGTTAATTGAGTGCTAGTTTTAGCAGGGAACCTTTATTTAGGCCTATTTTACGTAGATATATCGTTTACTGATTTGTTTACGGTCACGTAAATATATCCACTTCCTTTTTTGTTAATATTGTGTTAGTAAGGGAGGAAAGGACATAAGCCCTCAGTTGGAAGCCAAGACCCTCAACCCCTCATTAGCCACGAATTGTCAGAATTCAACCGAAATAACAATGCAGTATATTTTTGTCATACTCTACGTCCTAACATGTTTCGTCAGCTTCAAATTTCTCAAAAGGGCATTGATTTTCTAGGCGTCAAGTGCAGGGTAGTCCATAAGAAACTGTCACCAATAAGAGTAATAAGTATAAAATAAGTTCTGTTCTCGATTTCGGATATTTAAACACGCGATGAATTGTTTACGGATGAAGTGTGAGGTAAACATATTATATTCATACGCATACTTACAACATAATTTTGATACAGTGATTTTTTTTAAATATCGAAGCAGAAAATATTCATTAAAAGTAAATTTAGTTTTTGAGCATCTGATGAATATTGATGAAAAAAATTATCTCGCTTGTTTTTACAGATTTCATTCAGGTTGTAAATCTTCTCACAGAAGTATGAGTAGAAATACACTAGAAGATAATTATGATGACAGTAGTCAGTATAATTTTATCAATAATATACACGGCTTTTGGGCACTTTGGAAATAGCATGACGCTGATTGTGGTGTGGCGCATCCCAACTTCATCATTAATCTTGCTATCGCTGATCTTATCACTTCAATAATCGTCAACCCACTTGGGCCCCCTTTCTCTTTGGGGTTCATTGATTCACGAAATCGTTTTCAAGAGGGGAAACCTTGAATTTTGACTTGAAGAACTTAAAAGGCAATAAAAGACACCTCAGAAGTCGGAAAAACCTATTTCCCGCCATCTAGAATCAACATTTTCCCGGGGGAGAACCCCTGCACCTCCCCTTCTCTTTGGGGTTTATCGATTCATGGAAAAAAGAATACGTATGCAACTATTCAATTTGTTTAATATATATAGGCCGTACAACACATATTTACTGTAATAAGAATGAGAAAGTTTACCTGACAGTTTTCAAGAGGGGGAAACCTTGAAGAACCAAGTCATTAAAAGACACCTAGCTCAAAAGTCGGGAAGCTAATTTCTCGCCATCAAGAGAATCAACATTTTCCGGGGGAGGACCCCCTGGACCCCTTCCTTTTTGAGGTTTTTGGGAAACATTTTGACCCGACCCCCTAAAATTGAACCCACAACCCCTGATTCATATTCCTATTCATCTTACTAGTAACCCCCACCCCCGTTTTGAAAAAAAACGTTCCGCCGGCCCTGGGAGGGACTGGTGGTGAGGTTTATCCCCAGTGACTAGACTAATTCGAGGGTGGGCGCTGAAAACAATTTTGAAATTTAGCCTGATAGCACACTACTGTCCTTGGCAGCAATTTTCTTTCAGATACTGGCTGGTTGTGCACCTGTATGATAACATCCACATTACGTTAAAAAAACAAGCTTGTAGGTGAGCTACTGTAAATCGTAGAGATGTCGTCACTTCTAAAATATTGAAGTTCGGAATAGTGTTTCTTCTAAGTTTGGAAAATGTACATACAGGTAAGTAAAGTGTGTGCTATGGTGTATTGTAGTTGTATGGCTACATCGTGTTAGATTTAATTGTGGCATCCATTGTTGTGTTGTTGTTGTTGTTGTTGTTCAGGCCTGAACTGGGACTGTGCTCTTATAGAGGGTCCTTTAAATTCATTCTGTGGACTAATTTAAAACATGGAAAATCTTAACATTTTTCCATAATACAACGAGTGAGTGAAAATGTAAACAACAGCAACAACATAATAGGGAGCTAATTTGTTGCGTAATAACATACCGTACCGTATAGTCTTGGTCGTAGTGGCGTATCTAGGGATGCACGTGGGGGGGGGGCACGCCCCCTACAAAAATTACTCGCTCCCCCAGTCACTCCCCCAAAAATCACGGTTAAGTAGTAAAAGTCACCTGAAATCAACATATTTTGCGAATTAGCGCCCCTCGACCAATCATCGAGCTCCCTCCCCCACTTTACATTCGCCCCCATCAGCACCCCCATTTCAAGACTTATATGCCACTGGTAGGCACATTTTTTTGCAACCACATTCAACAATGTAAATCTAAGTAGGCCTACTCTTTAAAATTAAGTAAAATCATTTTAACTAATTATTTATATAGTACGGTACC
>NW_022694779.1:400047-412240 GCF_011630105.1 Anneissia japonica | reverse complement strand
AGCTAAGTAGGACCTTGTATGATAGGTTTTGATTTTTATTTTATATTCTGTTTCTTTGAAAATAAACTACTGAATCATATTATTCATCTCTTTTCTATGAATATAAGCAATAAATAAACATTTTTTTTTTATAAAAATAAAATGTAGCATGGCATAATGATTGAAAGGTAATGAGAAAGAAAACAAAAGATTGAATAGTAAAAAGAAAGAAAATGAATAGATTGAAAAGTAATAAGAAAGAAAACAAATAGATTGAAAAGTATTAAGAAAACGAAAGATTGACAAGG
The DNA here is from genome assembly GCF_011630105.1 of Anneissia japonica. Lineage (NCBI taxonomy): Eukaryota > Metazoa > Echinodermata > Crinoidea > Comatulida > Comatulidae > Anneissia > Anneissia japonica. The sequence continues at coordinate 411,953 of NW_022694779.1, read as the reverse complement.
AATAAGAAAGAATACGAAACATTGGAAAGGAATAAGGAAGAAAACAACTGAAGAAATAAGGAAAAGAAACAAATTGAAAGAAAATGAAAGGCTGAAAAGGAATAGTTCAAAAGAAAGAAACTGAAAGGTATAGAAAAGGAATAGAAAGGAAAGATTGAAATGAATTACAGTACTAGAAAGAAAACGGAAGATGGAAAAGGAGTAAGAAAGAAAACGAATAGAATAAAAAGTATTAGGAAAGGAAACGAAAGATTGGAAAGTAATAAGAAAGAAAATAAAAGATTGAAAAGGAATAAGAAAGAAAAATTAATAGAAAGAAAATGAACTGAAGAAGGGAAGGAATAAGAAAGAAAGTATAGAAATTAAATGCAAGGCTAAAAAGGGATAGAACTAAAAAGAAAAGAGGAGTACAAGCTATAGTAATAAAACCAAGAAACAAGTATAGAATAGATAGAATGAATAAAATAGAGATAAATGGGAAAGTAAGTATATAATTGCTATTAAATATTTTGTTAGTAAATATAACTGCAACTATAACTTTATTATTCAATACTTTTCACTTGGTAATTTCAAAATTTTGCCTCTGTGTATTGTATTTTTAACTATTCAATATAAAAACATAAAAATTAATAAATCCTTTTTCTTTTCGTCAAGAGTCACTTCGCCTCGGAATAGTTCGCTAGATAGACAGCGCATTATAAATGCTGTTTTATTATTATTATTTATTAATGTAGTCCTGTCTTTATTATTATTATTTTTTAATTAGAAAAATGTCTCTTTACACTGGGCATCCTGTTCAGTAAGTAACTTCTGTTATCCCATGGGGCCCAGTTATGCTCATAAAGATAATAGACCTTTCCGGAGTGTCAATCAAACTTCACAACTGACTAATCAGAACAACGCTAGGAATACGCACGCGTCTTACAAACACACGTGTTGTCCCACAAACGCACGTGTTTGCGTATGTTTTAACACTGCCCTCTTGTGGGGCCTTAGCAACAAAATCCAAGGGGCGGAGCTTAGCGGAAAGGTCCATTAGGGAGTGGTGTTGTTTTATATGAGAAAAAACACTGCTGCCGCTGGAATTTAACCCATGACCCTGGGATTAGAGGGCAAGCATTTTAACCACAGAGCTATTCAACTACACTCCACTCTTTTGCTTTTTAACATATTCTTGTTTGCGTTTTAGATTTCAAAATTGCAGAAACAATTGAAGGACACAAAAAGAGAAACCAGGAAAGAAAAGGAGATCATTGTAAGTATTTTTGGCCCCTGGTTTTAAAACGTTGACTGCCAGACCTTTTTTAAGGTTCCTTCCTGTGTGCTAAAACAAGTTTACATGTACAAACATACTTTTTTTGAAATTTTATCTAGTCATATATCATCAAAATGATGTGTCTAATAAATTGGCGGAAAAATATTAGGGGGCTAGTAAACCTCGTAAACTTTGTTGACTGTTAGGTGCGAGTTATCTTGTCCGCTTTCTGCATGGGTTGGTAGATGTTCAAAGGGCACCGCCACTTGTGCTGCTTGAGTATACTACCGGCAACATAACACAAACATACATACGTCATTTTTACGTTATTGTTTAGGTGTATCTTCCCCGAACTACCAGCCGTTGAGTCTGTAGTTCTACAATGTATAACAAAGAAGTTATAAACGCTAGAATGTTACCCCGATTTTGACAAATGTACTTGTCCCTGGCGCCCTCAGCAGCACCATGTGGGCGAGTATACTCGTCGCTGGCAGTGAACGTGTTAAAGTCGTCAAACGCTTGTTCTCAAAGCATTTTAATTTGAGTACAAAGCATTTTTTTTAAGTTATTGATATTTTAACCTTAACTGAAAAGTATACTATATTTTAAAAGTTAATTAACATCAATATCACCTTGTAAACAATTTAAATATTAAAGATTGAACATGAACATTCAAATTTTTATATGAATATTTAAATGCATAAATTTGAATATACATATAATTATAATACAGATTGCAGACTTCACTGAAAAAATACAGCAGCTTGAAGATGCCCTGCAGGAGAAGTCCAATGAAGTGAAATTGATGCAAAGTGAATTGAAACTTGTTAAGGAATTCAGACGGAAGCGTGGGCAGATGCAAAAAGAACTTGAGGAGGTACAAAATAATACAAATTAATGATAATTAAACATTTTCTTTGTCAATGGCAGAACATTTGATACTAACAACAGAATCCTCTCTGTACTGCCCCCTATTCTCCTAATTAAGTTTCAAGTTACTAGTTAAGTTAATATTCTTTTATTGTACAGATATTGCACCTCATTACTACTACTACTACCTCAGTCTAATTACTTCTCTATACTGCCCTCTATTCTCCTAATCAAGTTTCAAGTTACTAGTTAAGTTAATATTCTTTTATTCACCTCATTACTACTACTACTACTACCTCAGTTATATATTTGATACCCCAGCATTCAATTTATCTTCAGTCAAGGTGTGCTGCATGTAATGGACTATTGGAGTAATGATAGCCTGTTTTTATTTTTCTATTTTTCATCTTAAATGTTTTTATATTTAGGTAGTTAGGTATCTTGCTTAATGTTGTTGTTATATTTATGTATTTATTCTTATTTGGAGTATTTTAAACAATTTTGACTTGTAAATATGGTATGGTTTTTCCATTGTTAAGTGTCTTTGAGCATGCTTATTCATGAAGAGGTCGCTGTATGAATTTGGTAAATACATAAATGTGGCAAAGACAAGCCAAACCAGTCACTGGTCGGAAAAATCAATTTTTAGTTATTAATACAGGGTTTACCAGTAAAATGAGAGCTATAAAATGGTAAAAGAATCATTTAAATCCGTCACTTCGTTATGAAGTTACACGAGTTTAAACATACAGCTGTTTAAAGAATGATATTTGAGAAATCAGCCTTTAAAGTTTACGATTTCAGGCATTTCTTAGGCAGAAACCATCACCATATCGTTAAAAATTGTTGTTTTAACATTGAAAATAAGGAAAATAACAGCATAGCATGATGCATAGATATATAAAGGATAGTTAGTGCAATAAAATAGATTTCCAAAATTTTGAAATTCCAGCATGTTTTGGACATTATCTCCAAAACAGGATTTGACGAGTGACTTGTTTGGCTTGTCTTTGTCACAAATAAATAAAAATAAGTGTAGATTTATTCAGAGGCTTGCCTTCAAGCTCTAGTGTAGGTTAGAATAAAAACTGATTTTGTTCTTTCAAGTCTAAAAACAGCTCTTCTAAGCCTTGTTTATGTAAAGGTAGGAGAATAACACATAACTTGCAGCGTCATTGTGCTGAATTGCGTATAGACGTGGTCCGTGACTACCTAGCAGCCGTAAAAAGGCGCTTATAGTAGCTACATGTTCACATCATTCCACAACGACAGGGGCTGAAATTAACCGTAACATCAGGGTAGCCCCTCACTCTTCCAACTCATGCATTGAGTTCACACGAGCCAGGTTTTTACACTGGGCCTCCATTTTAATTCCTTATCCGAGAAGACTTGGTTCTACCAAGCGCACCCTAGGGAGGAGTGGCTGGAACCAGCGCTGATGTTAAGGCTGTAGCTAGCAGCACCCTTGCCTTACTGCTCGGCCACTCAACTAGCCTTAATTTGTTTATTATGCTTTCTCAAATTAGATAAAAGAAGACATGTTTTTGACGAATAAAGAACACAAAGAGCAACTGCAAAGGATGGAGCACAAGTTCTTTGAGGAAAAGATCCGATTGCAACAGGAAGCAAGTCAGAAGATCGCGGAACTTGCGGAGAGAGCCCACACAGAAGCTATCAGGTAATAATTGAATGATTATTCTTTCAATAAAGATACATTTCCTGATGCCATTCTTGAGTGAATCTCAGGTGATGTGGTAGGTCTGGAAATTTTTGAACAAATGGTCCCAACAAGTTCTACAAAGGGTTTCTGAACCAAAGGGCCCATTCCAAAAAGGGCGTTGGGGTAAACCCCATTATGTTTTCAAGTCTAGGAAAAATTTTTTGATTTAGAATGGTACAATTTTTTTTCTTTTTGACCACAATATTAAGAACATTATTGGGAGAAGTGGGAGGCTTCACAGAGGTGGGGCTTCTGTTTTGACAACGTTATACACTTGAACTTGCTTAGTCGAATCCAAAATGCCATTGAAATATTGTTTGACTTAAGATAAAATAAATTTGACTTAAGATAAGATAAAATTCGACTTACAGATTGTTAATTAATGGAAAACACAACAATTTGTCATGTAAAATAAGATCGACTTAGAAATTATTTGACTTAGGCACAGTCGACTTAGGCAAGTTTAACTGTAATTATGGCATATCTCTTGTCTTTCACCATTGTGGCTTGTTGACTTATAGAAGCAACATTTTAATCTATCCTGCTAATAAAACAATTGTGATTGCATTTTACATGGATAATTATTATTTGATTTATTATCAGTAAATTGGATGAGACAACTCGATCTGTTTACAAAGAAAATGTGCGTGTGAATGAGGCTCTGTGTTACCACATGAAAGAAACAAGTGAGTTGGAAAAAGCTAAAGGGGAACTGGTGACCAAGAACAAGCAGCTAGAAGACTGTCTCTTATACACATCTAAGCTATCAGGTAATAATTGAATGATTATTCTTTCAATAAAGATACATTTCCTGATGCCATTCTTGAGTGAATCTCAGGTGATGTGGTAGGTCTGGAAATTTTTGAACAAATGGTCCCAACAAGTTCTACAAAGGGTTTCTGAACCAAAGGGCCCATTCCAAAAAGGGCGTTGGGGTAAACCCCATTATGATTTCAAGAGGAAAAATTTTTTGATTTAGAATGGTACAATTTTTTTTCTTTTTGACCACAATATTAAGAACATTATTGGGAGAAGTGAAAAGGGAGGAAAGGAAAAAAATGAGAGCCCAGAATGCCTCAAATGTTATGTTCGGGCGTCCAGAACACAAAAATTTCGCGGGGGCATGCCCCAGACCCCCTGCGACAGTGTTGTCTCAATCGTCCCAACTTTCGGCCCCCGCTTCCGGCCCCCCCTTTTGGACATTTCTGGATCCACCCATGCTCAGCCCCAACCATGGTGGGGCTTAGGTGGTATAGACCCTCCATTTTTGGAAGTCCTTCCGAGAGCCCCTTATATATCAAAATTCAGGACCCGCCATTGATACATACATTTGAATATAGATGAATTTAAATAATAAAAACACAGCTACCTGAGCTGTTCATTGCTAAATTTTAAAATCAGAAATGTAAGCCAAATTTTCAGCAAACATATTCTATTGAAAGCCTTAAAAACATCCATTGCACAATAAAGAGTAAAAATATTCACACAACTATCAAGAAAGCCCAACAACTATACCTGGTGGCTCCCACAGTCAATAACAATATAGCTAACATGCAGAAGATATGGCAAGCAAAGAGAAAAAAATGCTAAGTGATATATTATACACTAAAGCCTGGTTCTCACGTTAGCAGTATCTGGATACCGCTAACTGTTAGCAAGCGCTATCGGTTATTAAGTTGAGCGCGTTTTTATCATCAACCAATTACACGTACGCGTTTACAATTTCTAGTTTCTTATTGGCCAGTGATTCCATCATCATATTCTTGGTATCCGGATCGGGATTTTCTCGTATGGACGCACAGCAGCTTACAGTTAGCAGGATCCGGATCCTGCTAACCGTTAGCTGCCGTGTGAGATCATAGCCTTAAATACTGATATAACAAAATGTCACTCTCAAACTGTAAGAATGCTATTTCAAAGCAGTGTTCCCAGATTAATGATTAGTTTCTTCCCAATAGGGGCCTGGCCCCCCCCCCGACGACATCACTACAATAGCAGTCTAATCCAAACCTCCCAACAAGGACCATATATTTATTATTTTACTTCATTACCGATATTGATCTTTTTTCATGATTTATTTAATTTCTAATTGTGAATTCACTTTGTAGTTACAAGAGAAAGTATCAAGTCTTGAGACTGCACTCAGCCACATGGTGAAGGAGTTTGAGCGAGAACGCGAGATTGTTGTCAGCAAGGCTTCCATCGAGACCGAATCCAGTAAAGTGGAGATTGCTAAGCTACTGCGTACAGTTGAAATGAGATCGAAAGAAATGAATAAAGTGAAACGACTGGCAAAGGCTGTACTTGATCAGGTAAGGCATAGATGGGTCACATGATCACATATCAGGACCATACTCTTCTTTCATTCGTGCAAACACCTTGTGGCAGATGATATACAAGCTCTCATTGGCTTGTTGTCTGTTGATTTTTATACTCCTCGGAGAACTAAATATGTTTCATAGGTTTTGATCTTAATAAGCAGGTAATGATGTAAAGCGCATTGAAGCCTTTGTTGTGCTATATAGACCAAGTATAGTATGGCAACTTACCAAATTTTTTTTCCATTTTTACTGTAATCTTAATTACAGTAATTAAGTTATTAGAAAAAATATTTTTATCATTATTAATGTAAATAATAATTAAAATTTAATTTAATTATTTTGATTATTATTAACATTAATAGCACATAATATTTATTCTTTATCTTATTTACAGGAATTAAATTATTAGAAAATTGTTTTATCCATTGTATTGATTTATATATTTACACTAATTAAGTTATGAGCAAAATTATTTTAATTATTATCATTGTTTAAAATAATCGTTAAAATAGTATTAATTATTAGTAACATTAATGTACATGATATTAATTCTGTAATTTTTATTTAACCATCTTATCTATTATTGATCGAGTGTAGAATAGTCAGGAATTATTTACTATTCTTCAAAATGCCTATTCCCCCCCCCAAATACGCGTTTATTTTAACCTCTTTGCTAACCAGCCCATTTTATTTTATAGAGGACTGAAATGGAACAATTTTTCCTTGATTCTTTGGAGCTTGTGAAGAAAGAGATCGTTGCAAATCGTGCTAAGTACCGTCGAGATGCTGCAATGGCATACCACAGACGAATGCTAGATGCACATGCCGGCAAAGTAGACTACCCAAAAATAAGAACCTTCCGTAATTCCGACACCAGCACCAATAGTGTTTACAACGACCTGAAAGCGGCTGAAGATTGGTACGTATTAATCATCGTTTCATTACATTGATTAACTAATTCAGATGTTTAATTCCTAATTTTTATTAGAATTATTTGATTAATTGTAATTTAAATTAGTGGCTATCATTTGCTATCATGATTATCATTAATATCTTTTTATGTTGTCATTATTCAATATAATTTTAATGATTTATATAATTTTTATCTTGTTATTAATTTCTTTATGGTTATTAATTACAAATATAATTATTGTAGAAATTAATGTTATTGTTACCACCATTCAATAAATTTCAAATAATATATCTTTCAGGAGTGGACTTGGAGTCCAATTGGATCTTAAAGATTTGACTTGGGAACAAAGAGAGCGCGTTCTCAGACTTTTGTTTGCCAAGATGAATGGAAATAAAGTACGTCCTCACCCTCCGTCTGACGTTGGTCCGAATAAAACAAGGTTATCATCTTCAATTGAAAGGTACAAGTCGTGTTAACACTTATTTCATTTTTAAATTGTTTTCACACTATTCTCATATTTAGATCCTGATTTTAAGATCTAAACGTGCTTCCTCTTCCAACAGTCAACCATTTTTGAAAGCTGCTATGAATCCTCACATGCAGTTATGTAGTGTGCTTTTATGACATTCACACTGTCAGAAGATGAACAGCTTATTTGATGATTATGATGGTGATGATAATTATGATAATGATTAAGGTGATGAGGATGATTATGGTGATAAATATGATGAGGATGATGATGATATGATGACAATGATGATGATAAGGACGGTGAGGATGATGATGAGGGTGGCGATGATGGTGATGATGAAGATGATGATAATGAAGATGATTATGATGATGGTGAGGATAATGATGGTGATGGTAATGATGATGATGATGGTGATGATTGGATGATGATGGCGATGATAATGGTGTAGGTGACGATAGTAAAGATGATTGATTGATTGATTTATTTATTTTCCACATAATGAAAAAAAAAAAACATATACATGATCAAACATATTCAAAAAATCTATGTGGATGGAGACCACAATAAGTTTGAGAAAAACTTTAAGATGTGGCCACCATTAAAATAAAAATAAAATACAAAAACTGAAAATATAAACAGGTAGTCTGGTTTCTATTTTAATACATAAGGTAGAAGGCTTAATTACCATACATCGAGACCAGATATCGTTTAATATTAAGTTTAAAAGAAGAAAAACTGGGTAAAGATTTTAAAAAGGGGTCAAGGGAATTCCATAACTTAGGTCCATTATAAAATAATGATTTTTTTCTAAGAGAAGATATACATTTTTCTGTTGTAATATTGTTTTTTGAAAACCTGGTTGGATAGTTATGAATTTCAGACTGTTCGGTTGGGAATAATAGGGTAATATGGATTGGGAGTGTATTACTTATAAATCGATACATAAAATTATAGGTTTGTAGTTTGTTTAGATCAAATATATTAAGTGTATTATATTTGTAAAATAAAGGCTTAGTGCGTGTAGTACGACTTGACCCTCAACAAATCCTGAGAGCACGTTTTTGTAATTTAAAAATGCTATCAATACTAGTGGTCTCAAGACTTGTCCAGGGGCATAGGTATGTATGTTTATCAACTGTGGTGGCCCACGAGAGATTACAATAGTTAATATAGGGTAGGACTAAGGTATTGTATAATGATAAAAGTATATGTGGGGGAAAATCATTTTTTAACTTATTCATGACACCAATATTTCTAGAAATAATATTTAAAATTTTGTTACAATGAGGTTGCCAGGAAAGCTTGGAATCTAATGTTACACCGAGAAATTTTGTTTCACTGACCTGGTTAATAATATTATTATCTATTTTTAAAACATGATTATGGTCTTGTTTTGTTTTGTGATTAAAAAGAATAAAATTAGTTTTATTAATGTTCAATGATAATTTATATAATTTAAACCAGTTGGATACTTTGCTTAATTCAGTGTTAGTAATTTTAAAAAGTTCTGATAAGTTTTTGTTTGAATAGAAAAGATTGGTGTCTTCAGCGAACAGAACAAAACCTAATAATGATGAACAATTTGGGAGATCATTAATATAAATTTAAAATAATAAAGGACCAAGTATTGACCCTTGTGGAACACCACAGTTGATTTTAGAAAGAGGAGAATTATAAGAGTCAACTGAAACAAATTGTTGTCGATTGCCAAGGTAGCTTCTAAATAGATTGAGAGCAAGGCCTCTGACACCATAACGTTCAAGTTTGTTTAGTAAAATGCTATGATCAATAGTGTCGAAGGCCTTGCTCAGATCAAGAAAAATACCAGCTGTGAAATAATTATTAACAATAGCTTTGGTAATTTGGTCATATATATCAATAATAGCAAAATCAGTTGAAAAGAATTTTCTAAAACCATATTGGCGATTATGAATAATGTGCTTATCTAAAAACCCAAGCAATCTGTTTTAAATTAGGTGCTCAAGGATTTTGGAGAAACAAGGTAATAAAGAAATAGGTCTGTAATTAGTAAACAAATGAGGATCACCTTTTTTATAAATAGGAACTACCTTGGCAATTTTTAGGGCATCAGGGAATGTTCCCTTTCCAAAGCAAAGATATAACATGATGATGATGATGGGACTGAGGATGGTGGTGGTGATGATGATGACGATGATGGTATAAATGATGATGGTGAAATACGATGATGAAGACGATGAACAATGACAATTTGATCTGTGCTTTTTCATTTTCTGTATGTATTCACACTGTCAATTCAACATAGGTTTTTTGCTCTTTCTATTTTAGCTTGTGTTCACATTGCCCTAATGTTTTCATTATTTTTCTTTCAGGTTAGCTATTGAAGGTCCGTCTGAGCAAGATAAAACTTTTCTAACTCAAGCCCACATGGATGGTTCAATGGAACGTAATATCATACCCGCTATCACTGCATCAGCAGGTTCAATAAAAGCCAATATTATCCCTGATATTGGAGCGTCAACAAAAGATACACAGCAAGAGTTGGCACTAGTCTCATAAAATCTGAACATGGGACTCAAAACCAAGCAAAATTAAAGACTAAATCATATTCCAATTCATAAATTGTATTTATCATTTAATTTCAATGTGTTTAACGATTTGTTTAGCACTTGTATCATGTTTATTTGTAGATTTTAAAAACTTATTTTTTATAATGAGGTGCTTATTAATAATCTTCTATAACCTGTCTACCAATTTGACATTTTATGAGTATATAGCTTATTACATGATTTATTTGAATTTGGAAAATGTAAACTAATATAAGTGAATTGTATATTAAAACTATTATTATTATTATGATAATAATAATTATTATTACTTTTATTATAATTGTTGTTATTGATTTCATCGCATCTTAATCAGACTGATCTCACAACCAAACTCCAACCCATGGGGTATCAGAAGCTAGTGTTTCACTCATTTAATTTATCACTTTTAAAATTTGGAGATTATGAATAGATTTACACAAATCCACAATATATAGTTCATAAATGGATAGGGTTAGTGTGGTTATTAAGTTTATGGTTAAGGTTAGTGTGGGTATTAATGTTATGGTTAGGGTTAGTGTGGCAATTAAATTTATGGTTAGGGTTAAAGTGTGGGTATTAATGTTATGGTTAGGGTTAGTGTGGCAATTAAATTTATGGTTAGGGTTAGTGTGGCAATTAAATTTATTGTTATGGTTAGGGTTAGTGGCAATTAAATTTATGGTTAGAGTTAGTGTAGGAATTAAATTTAGGGTTTGGGTGGAGGTAATAATGATGATAATAGATAATGATAATAGATAATATATATATTGGCGACCACTGGGACTTAATACCATGTTTTTGGTCAGATTCACACGAGAGCCCTAGTATCCGGATCAGGAACTAACTGTTAACTCTAACCATATTAGCACCTGTGTGAGAACGCTTAGTTAGTTAGCGCTAACGGTTACCAGGTTCTCGATACGCTATTACGGTTAGCAAATTTAGTGCATTTCTATCATTAACCAATCACATGTACACATTTCCGATTTCCAGTTTCCTATTGGCCAGTTATCCGATTATTATGAACTGAACGCTTGGGTGAGCGTGTGTATGTTTGTAATCCAGATTTTGCTAACCGTTAGCCGTGTGAGAACATAGCCACATACAGTTTACAGTCCGTGATCGGTATTTTTCATGTTTCTTGGATACCATTGTTAGGTCCAATTCACACGGGAGCCCTAGAACTGGATTGGAAGCTAACCATTAACACCTGGGTGAGAACGACCGATCAGCCAGATATGCATTTCCAATTTCCTTTTGGCCAGAGATCCATCATTTTCTTGGTATCTGGATTGGGGATTTTCTTGTATGAACGCACAGGTGAGCGCGTATGTTTGTGATCCAGATCTTGCAAACCGTTAGCTGCCGTGTGTGAACATAACCTTAAACTTTTTGATACCCAGTTCAATTCCATTCTCTACTTACCCTGTGTTTCAATTGGAATGATGAAATGTAAGTATAAGCGTACCGATTATATTTGATTTTAACCTTGTTCAACATAATTTTTCTTAGTGTCTAAAAGTTTGAATTTTCCCAAAATTCGGACACATGGTCCTAATTGAATATGACAATTTAGCATTATTTAAGGGGCGGCCCACCATTCCTAATTTTTTCAAAATTTAAAGTGGAGAAAAAAGAAAATTATATTAAAATTTAAGTGCCACTTCCAGCCATATAGAGGTGCCATAATCATCAATTTTCTTACCTTAACCCCAACCATGGTGGGACTGAAGTGGTATACACTCCATCTGTAAAAGTCCTTCCTTGGATTGAGGATCAAATTAAGCC
>NW_022694779.1:381762-398329 GCF_011630105.1 Anneissia japonica | reverse complement strand
CCATGGCTACCTTAAACAGGAGAAACGAACTTATCACAGCTTGTAGACATGCTAACAAATATCTCTTTAAAAACTTTGTATCATAGGCCTATCACCCAACCAAACTCTGGTGCAATTTACGACCATTATAAAGTTTATCATTCATTGTCATTTAATCCTTTAATAATTACTTAACGATCACAGTCTACCGCTGCCTTTCAACTACCGAATTTACTCTGCACATGCTCAGTCTTACAATTAATCAATCTGTAATAATCTTAGTCATTAGACTATTTTATCTGAAGAGTGCTGCACCATTTATGTGCAACGCAGCTCGGGAATATCTAAATTGGTTGAGCGAAAAACAGTTTACGGCAGGGTTTGACGTTTGATAATTTTTCCGTTCTTATTAAACGTATTAATTTTGCTACAGTAGTATGTATTTCAATCAATAAATAGATCATTTAATCATTTTGATAATGAGCTAGAAATATTAAGCCTATTTGTATTCTTATCACTCTACTCACGTCTCATGACCACAACGTACAAGAGAGGCTGTTTATTCCACATGCTCTTGCATCCATACTTTGTAGACACATGCACAGCATGGTATTTCATTCAAATTAACAGCCAATGTTGTTTTTGTTAGTGTTTGAATATAAAAGATTAAAAATATTTGTTTTGTATTACTTTATTCGTAATGATTAAATATCTTACAGAAAATAGTTTGTAGAGTGTGGATCACGTGGTCTTTCTCGGATGCTCTCGCTCGATCGGGCCACGACAATCGACCCGACTAAAGAATGTTAACGATGTTGTTTTTTGTTAGTGACGACGTCGTTGTGTTTGATTAAAATGTTATTTACTCATGGCCGGCGAAACCGGGGGGCCCGCCCCCCCCCCCCCCCCACTTTTTGGCAGAAAATATATAATTGGAAAGGAGATTTTTGTATGATCAGAAAGAAATGCAAGAAAAGAAAGAGGGAAGAAGGAGAGGGAAGGCAAGGCAAAGAGAGTGTTTATCCAATCCCCGACCGAGTTAGATTTTCTCGCAAGTCACATTGGCGGATATGGGAGATCAGGGGTCCTTATCCCCTTCCTTGGGCAAAATAAAATAAAATAAAAAGAATTCTAGACCCACTTTTTCGGAACCCGTGAGCTGATTTTTTTTTTTTTTTTTTTTTTTTTTTGGTACATTAAGAAAATTACAAGTCGGAAAAGCTCATTTCATGCCATCTAGGAATAAACATTTTTTCGGGGGAGGGTCCCAGCCCCCTTTTATCTTATTTTTGGGGTTCATCGATTCACGGAAGAAAGAATACGTATGCAACGTATGTATACCGGTACACACAGGCCTATTTACTGTAATAAGAATAAGAAAAATTTACCTGACCGTTTTCAAGGGGGAAATCTTGAATTTTGAAGAACTTAAAAGTCATTAAAAGACATCTCAGAATTCGGGTAAGCTCATTTTCCCCATTCAGGAATCAACATTTTCTCGGGGGAGAACTACCGAACCCCCCTTTCTCTTTGGAGTTTATCGATTCATGGGAAAAAGAACACGTATGCAACTACGGTACTAATTTTTTATGTATACACACATAACAGGCCTTTTTACTGTAATAAGAATGAGAAAGTTTACCTGACCGTTGAAGGAATTTAAAGTCCTTAAGTAATTAAAAGACACCTAGCTCAAAGTCGGGAAATATCATTTCCCGCCATCTAGGAATCAAAATTTTCCCTTGGGAGAACCCCGGACCCGTTCCCTTTTTTGGGAAAAATGTTGCCCCCCCCCCCCCCACCTCCTTAATTTTAACCCATTCATATTCCCATTTATCTTACTAGTGGGCCCCCAATTTGAAAAACGTTCCGCCGGCCCTGTTAATTTGTGATGATTACCTATCGTACTATCGTACAATACTGGCTTATGCCTAAGAGAATATCGTTTTGATTTCTAGTTAATTGAGTGCTAGTTTTAGTAGGGAACCTTTATTTAGGCCTATTTTACGTAGATATGTCGTTTACTGATTTGTTTACGGTCACGTAAATATATCCACTTCCTTTTTTGTTAATATTGTGTTAGTAAGGGAGGAAATATATAAGCCCTCAGTTGGAAGCCAAGACCCTCAACCCCTCATTAGCCACGAATTGTCGGAATTCAACAGAAATAACAATGCAGTATATTTTTGGCATACTCTAGCCTACGTCCTAACACGTTTCGTGAGCTTCAAATTTCTCAAAAGGGCATTGATTTTCTAGGCGTCAAGTGCAGGGTAGTCCATAAGAAACTGTCACCAATAAGAGTAATAAGTATAAAATAAGTTCTGTTCTGGATTTCGGATATTTAAACACGCGATGAATTGTTTACGGATGAAGTGTGAGGTAAACATATTATATTCATACGCATACTTACAACATAATTTTGATACAGTGATTTTTGTTTAAATATCGAAGCAGAAAATATTCATTAAAAGTAAAATTTTTAATTTAGCATCTGATGAATATTGATGAAATAATTTATCTCGCTTGTTTTTACAGATTCCATTCAGGTTGTAAATCTTCTCAAAGAAGTATGAGTGGAAATACACTAGAAGATAATTATGATGACAGTCAGTATAATTTTATCAATGATATACACGGCTTTTGGGCACTTTGGAAATAGCATGACGCTGATTGTGGTGTGGCGCATCCCACCTTCATCATTAATCTTCTATCGCTGATCTTATCACTTCAATAATCGTCAACCCACTTGGGCCCCCTTTCTCTTTGGGGTTCATTGATTCACGGAATCGTTTTCAAGAGGGGAAACCTTGAATTTTGACTAGAAGAACTTAAAAGGCAATAAAAGACACCTCAGAAGTCGGAAAAACCTATTTCCCGCCATCTAGAATCAAAATTTTCCCGGGGGAGAATCCCTGCACCTCCCCTTCTCTCTGGGGTTTATCGATTCATGGAAAAAAGAATACGTATGCAACTATTCAATTTGTTTAATATATATAGGCCATACACACATAACAGGCCTATTTACTGTAATAAGAATGAGAAAGTTTACCTGACAATTTTCAAGAGGGTGACAGTTTTCAAAAGGGGGAAACCTTGAATTTTGAAGAACTAAGTCATTAAAAGACACCTAACTCAAAAGTGGGGAAAGCTCATTTCTCGCCATCAAGATAATCAACATTTTCCGTGGGAGGACCCCCGATTCATATTCCTATTCATCTTACTAGTAACCCCCACCCCCACCCCCGTTTTGAAAAACGTTCCGCCGGCCCTGGGAGGGACTGGTGGTGAGGTTTATCCCCAGTGACTAGACTAATTCGAGGGTGGGCGCTGAAAACAATTTTGAAATTTAGCCTGATAGCACACTACTGTCCTTGGCAGCAATTTTCTTTCAGATACTGGCTGGTTGTGCACCTGTATGATAACATCCACATTACGGTAAACAACAAGCTTGTAGGTGAGCTACTGTAAATCGTAGAGATGTCGTCACTTCTAAAATATTGAAGTTCGGAATAGTGTTTCTTCTATGTTTGGAAAATGTACATACAGGTAAGTAAAGTGTGTGCCATGCTGTATTGTAGTTGTATGGCTACATCGTGTTAGATTTAATTGTGGCATCCATTGCTGTGTTGTTGTTGTTATCGTTGTTGTTGTTGTTGTTGTTCAGGCCTGAACTGGGACTGTGCTCTTATAGAGGGTCCTTTAAATTCATTCTGTGGACTAATTTAAAACATGGCAAATCTTAAAATGTTTCCATAATACAACGAGTGAGTGAAAATGTAAACAACAGCAACAACATAATAGGGAGCTAATTTGTTGCGTAATAACATACCGTATAGGGTGGGGGGGGGGGTGGGGGGGGGGTGGGGGGGGAGGGGGGGGGGGGGGGGGGGGGGGGTGCACGCCCCTACAAAAATTACTCACTCCCCCAGTCGCTCCCCCAAAAATCACGGTTAAGTAGTAAAAATCACCTAAAATCAACATATTTTGCGAATTAGCGCCCCTCGACCGATCATCGAGCTCCCTCCTCCACTTTACATTCGCCCCCATCAGCACCCCCATTTCAAGACTTATATGCCACTGGTAGGCACATTTTTTGCAAACACATTCAACAATGTAAATCTAAGTAGGCCTACTCTTTAAAATTAAGTAAAATAATTTTAACTAATTATTTATATAGTACGGTACCGTAACTTATAAACAATCTGTGGGTCGTAAATGCGCTTTAATGGAAATAGACCTATAACAATAGCATTAATATACAAATTCATTAAAATAGAATGCAGCTTTAATGCTCTCAAAATCTTTGTATATTTATACATTTTAATATATTTCCTGCATTGTTCTTGTTCTTCAACCAAATGGACCAAACGTTGTGGGAAGAGAGGGGGGGGGGGGTGGTACCTAAAACTCTTGACGGGGTGAAGGAGAAGAGCCAATTGGACTACAGATTTGGTATTTGTAGGACGTTACAGGGGTTCCAATAGAGTATTGGTTAAAGTGTAATATTCGCTTTTAAGTTTTATTACAAAAAATAACAAATTTTGTATTCAGTACATTTTTGACTGTCTTAAAAAAATGTGGACCTTTTTACGATTGAGGGTTGGGGACGGTGGGGAGCGTACGCACCCAAATCATTATTAAAATAACGTTTTATTAAAATGTACACTTCACAGAATGTATCAAAGCAATTAAACAATTTGTATACCACATGAAAGTATGAATGTCACAACGAATGGAAAATATATTTTGAATGTATTTCTCACAAGTTCAATCTCTTTTATTTCAGTGTCAAATCTACAAATCCATCAGGAAGTGCAAGATCGATGTACAATCATTGTCACCGGAACACGATTTATATTAAATTGTCCGAACATAATGTACTATCATCATTAGCCAGATTTATGTGGTCTTCTGCAAATAATCGCGCGCGGATATTTTGTTAGGTATCATAGCCACTGGATCATCGGAATTCAATTAAATTTTCAAGTTATGTTTCTTGTACAGTACAATGAACAAGTATCCTCAAAACGATATTACATACTTAAATATAATTAGGCCTAAGCATTATATTATATTATATAAAACTACAATCTTTGTGTTGTACTTATATTACGTATATATAGTTCTGATGCAACATTTCCGAGTATATAAAAATAAAAGTTAACTGATGTGGAGTTTAAAATACATCATTGTGTGTACTTCCTCTGTCGTAATTGCATTAATAATATATATTTCATGATATCAATCAGTATATAATTGAATTAAATATATTATAATCAGTTCAAAGCGAATATACCAGTATTATAGGCTACTACTATATCTTATGAACACTATTTCCAAGAATTCACATCATACAAATTACGAACATTTTCAGAGTATGGTGCCGTCGAATTTTACAAAACAGGAAATGACGTTGGTTGCTAGGCGATAGCTCATGCATATTCAGTAACACCTGTGCTCATTAGACTAACAATAAAAACTTTTCGCTCAGTTTTGACAAAATCGACCAAAAAGATTTTATTGTTAGTCTAATTAGAACAGGTGTAAATGAATATTCATGATTATGCATGAGCGTTGCTTAGCAACCACGTCATTTCCGGTTTTATGCTTTTGCTGAGGGCGTCCTCGAAAGGACCGTAGAATTTTACAAAACAGGAAATGACGTCGGTTGCTAGGCAACAGCTCATGAATATTTAGTAGCACCTGTGCTCATTAGACTAACAATAAAAACTTTTAGCTCAGTTTTGACAAAATCGACCAAAAAGATTTTATTGTTAGTCTAATTAGAACAGGTGTTACTGAATATTTATGATTATGCATGAGCTTGTTACTTAGCAACCACGTCATTTCCGGTTTTTATATTGTTTTATTGAGGGCGTCCTCGAAAGCATTTCATTGCTAGTTTAATAGACAAAGTAGCTAATATTATTGATGAAGCAATTCTTCACTTTTAATTTAAAGATATAAGGATATTTTAGCTATTAAATTTATTAAAGCAAACACAGACATTGAATAAGATGAGAAGAAATTAATAATTCCAATTAATATTTATTTCCAAGCATTAAAATCAAGGATATATGTATACATTTTATTTTATACAGTGATATATATGTATATAGATTACATGCACATTCGGCAAAAATTAAGACCTGATGTTAATCCACAAAATTGTATATCGTATTACCTTACATATGTCTATATTTTTTGCAACAGTTTCACGGTTTATTTTCTCTATTAAAATAAACATAAAACCTACAAGAATTAATACTTATTGCTAACATTATTTTTGCAGGATGCTTGATTTTTTACAACATTCGGCGCGCTATTTCAAAATAAACTTGATAAAATGGCCTATATTATAAATAATTGATAAGTTCTGTTGCCCTTTCACGATCGAGTTTGGACATTCTTTGCTGATATTTGTTGATTTGTTGTCTACCTCACTGGAATAGAAAAATATTGAGAACATATTTAGAAACAAAAACAAAGTATTATAACGAAGATTCAAAAACAAAAAATATATAAATAAAAATTAGTGACTACCCCAACATATGAACATTAATATTCAGCAATGTATGGACAATGCTGCTGATACAAAAGAATAGTTCTTCACACTTCTTCGTATTAGCATTATCATATAGTGTAAACCCTCGAATAAAAGCCATTGGCTTCTTTTTTTCACATTACATTTGACATACAAACACTATAAATAATAATGTTTGTAATTATTTCAATCTCATTGTATCAACTATTATAAGCATGCATATTTTGAATAACATTAAATAAAATTTCATGCATAACTATGTGTTATACATATGGATTATAAACTAATTTTACCTTTTCACTGTATCAAACACGCCGGACACACGCTCACACTACCTAAACATTGTTCAACAGGTCCACCGGCCTTACATTCCTAAAGAGAATAGAATATTAATATCATCACAGATTATGCTCATATTTTGTTTTCATGCAATTATTTTAGTATTTAAATTCTACTGAAATGTAAATAAAATTAAAAATATATATGATTGATAGGACATTTAAAACTTTAGGTGGGCTTCTTTTCGACAAAGTAAAGAGGGAGCTTCTTTTCAAAATTAATGCTGCAAATTTTGGGAATTACTACTTTAAACAATAAATAGGGCCACAGTAACATCAATTTGTATCATCGATTACAGAATTCCCATTCAACTATTAAATTAACAATGCAAAATATTAAATACTGTACTCACATTTGTTATTAGTTGTAAAGTCTCCTTCATAGTCTCTCAACTCCACATACAGTATTGTTTATATTTAAAACGCCACCTGTTGAGGATCAAAACAATTCATTATTCTTTTTCTAAAGCGCTATTCCTTTATGATGATGAGGATGGTAATAATGAGGATGATGATGATGGTGGTAGTGGTTATGATGATATTGCTGTTGATGATGATTATGATGATGGTGGTGGTGGTGGTGGTTATTATGATATTGATGATGTTGATAATTGTTATTATGGGATAGTTCACAACATTTAATGTTATGAAACACATGTTAAACAAGGTTAACTCAAACATAATCGGTATTTTCATGATCCTTGGGTACCATAATATAAGAATTAGCTGATAAAAAACTAGTAAGAAATAGGCCAATTTTTGCAAAAACACAAAGGGTATAGCTTACGGTTTTTGTCGACCCTGTAATTTTCCGGTTGTTGTGTACTCCCTGCAACATACGAATCTCCGAAACACTATCCATGTTTGCAGATGCAACTTAAAACCTAATTTTAAAATCAAAATAATATTAATTCATACGATATAATTAATTCAGTACAGGCTTAAATCTGGGATAATTCACAATATTTAATGCTATGAGTCACATGTTAATGAAGGTTAATTCAAACAAAATCGGTATTTTCACGATCCTTTCGTACAATAATATAAGAATAAGCCGAAAAACGAATATGTGAAAAATAGGTGAATTTTGACCAAAACGCAAAGGGTATAGCTCACGGTTTTTGTCGAAATTGGGCGATTTTTCAACCCTGTCATTTTCCGGTTGTTTGGAGCTCCCTGGCACATACGGATCACCGAAACACTATCCATGTTTGCAGATGCAACTTAAAAACCTAATTTTAAAATCAAAATAATATTAATTCATACGATATTTAATTATTTCATTATACACTATAAGTTTGGGTTAATTTACAACATTTAATACTACGAAACACATGTTAAACAAGGTTAATTTAAACATAATCGGTATTTTCATGATCCTTTCCTACCATATTATAAGAATAACCCGAAAAACAACTATGTGAAAAATAGGCCAATTTTGGCAAAAACGCAAAGTCTTACCGTTTTTGTCGAAATTGAGCGATTTTTCAACCCTGTCATTTTCCGGTTGTTGTGTGCTCCCTGGCACATACGGATCACCGAAACACTATCCATGTTTGCAGACGCCACATAAAACCTAGTTTAAAGGTTTAAAGTAATAGTTTATACATATAAGCCCATATGAATTCTAGGATAATTAAACAATGCTATGGAACACACGTTAAACATGGTTAAGTCAAACATAATCGGTATTTTCATTATCCTTTCGTACCATAATATTAGAATCAGCATGAAAATGAATAGGTAAAAATAGGCTGACGGGTTTTGTCGAAATTGGGCGATTTTTCAACTGTCATTTTCTGGTTATTTTGTATCCGTGGCACATGATCACCGAAATAAAATCAATTTGGCAGATGCCACATTAAACCGAGTTTTAAAATCAAAATAATATTAATTCATACGATTTCTAATTAATTCATTAATTGTAGGCTTAATTCTGAGAGAATTCACAACATTTAATGATATAAAGCACATGTTAAACAAGGGTAATTCAAACATAATCGTATTTTTATGATCCTTACCTACCATAATATAAGAATCAGCAGAAAAAATGAATAGATAAAAAATAGGTAAATTTTGGCAAAAAAACACAAAGGGTATAGCTCACGGTTTTTGTCGAAATTGGGCGATTTTTCAACCCTGTCATTTTACGGTTGTTGTGTGCTCCCTGGCACATACGGATCTCCGAAAAACTATCCATGTTCGCAGACGCCACATAAAACCTAGTTTAAAATTAAATAATATTAATTCATACAATATCTAATCATGATATTTCATGATATAATATTTATTGACTATAATTGATCGAATTTATTCGATGTTCAACATGCACAAGTAAAATAAAATATTGTGAACAAGAAAAGTAAAAATTAATGAGCATCACGAACGCCCATAGGCCAGTCCAGCCCATTTCCAATGGGGTAAAATTTAAAGATACTTCCCGTCATGAGCTGAAAGATGAAAAAAGTAATTATATAATTGAATATTTATATTTAAGTAAGTTTTTAACTTACAATTAAATATCTGTATGACAAAATGTTTTCCTGTCTCAATACCTTCGCTATATACTTTTTGTATACGTAGAAACATTAAAAAATTGGTTGGTAGTAGTGTCAAATGAAGGATTTTTGTAGTAAAATGCCCGTAAATCAGGAACAAATGTAAAAAACGCGAACTGACCGAGATCTGAAACAAGGGGATGCATACAGCCTCGGTCAGGGTCCTGTTGCTGGTTGCTTTTGAATTAAAAAATATAATAATTATTTGCCAAAGCATATGCTACTGGATCTCAGCATACCACCTTATGCGGAGCATGCGTGCATACATGGAGAGAGTGATGCTCACCCATGCATGGCTCATGTAATAAACCATTTTTCTGTTTTTTGTTTTTGTTTTTGTTTTTAATTGTAGGCCTATCTGGTTTCCTTTATTTTCTTTTTTCATAATTCGTCTTTCTTTTGGAGGGGCGCAACGAGCGTTTTCTTCTAAACGGATACCAGCGCTTTAGCCTATAAATTTTAAATATTATTATTATTTATTACTAACATTTAAGATGGTTAACTGCTCTCTATTTTCAAAGAAATACAATTTGACAGCTGTAGCCAGTGGCGGATTCAAAGGGGTGGGGGTGTGCAATCGGTACCTGTAAATTATTCAAAATTATTTCTAAAAATTGAGAAAAAAAGAAAATTGTGAAAGTCCCTTTCTGGGCCCTCTATATTTCGAATTACTGAATCCGCCACTGGTAGCTAGGCCTAGACCTATTTGATATCGACATCATGGAGGTACATATCCATGACCATATTAATATCAATTGATAAAGACGGTGTCATTTGGGCCTACCTCGAGCACGTTCGTCCTTTAGAAATAATATGAAAATATTTTTGTCGGGGTATAACTTATTTCGATTACTGTATTCATTATTAAAATATGTGCACCAGATAATTACGAGATTCTTTATAATAAATTTCATATAATTTCAATTAGAAAAAAAAAGATACGAATCTACAATGTAAACAACGAACGGAAGTTAACAAGCCCCAAGCTGTAAATAAACTTTCTTCAGCCAGTTTCAGGAATATGGTGGTTTTAGCGAGTAACTTGGAATGTATGTTGTT
Source organism: Anneissia japonica (assembly GCF_011630105.1). Classification (NCBI taxonomy): domain Eukaryota; kingdom Metazoa; phylum Echinodermata; class Crinoidea; order Comatulida; family Comatulidae; genus Anneissia; species Anneissia japonica. The sequence goes on along the minus strand of NW_022694779.1, from coordinate 387,848 downwards.
GAATAGAATGCAGCCGTGTCAATGCATGCCTCTGTCGAGGAAATTATCCAGCCTTCTTCAATGCCTAACAAATTTATTCAAAATAATAACTATAGTATGATGACAGAATTCCAATTAACTATTAAATTAACGACGCAATGTTCAATACTGTACTTACGTTTGTTATTAATTGTAAAGTCTCCTTCGTAGTCTCTCAACTCCACATACAGTATTGTTTATATTTAAAACGCCACCTGGTGAGGTATCAAAACAATTCATTTTTCTTTTTCTAGCGCCATTCCTTTATGATGAGGAAGGTGATGGTAATAATGATGATGATGATGATGATGATGATGATGATGATTTTTACGATGATGGTAATGATGATGATGGTAGTGGTGGGGATGATGCTGATGGCAATGATGATAATGATAATGTTGATGATTGATGATGATGATGATGATGATGATGATGATGATGATGATGATGATGATGATGATGATGATGATGATGATGATGATGATGATGATGATGATGATGATAGGGTTATGATGATGGTGATGGTTGTGGTGGAGAAGGTTATGATGGTAGTGGTAGTGCTCCCTGACACATACGGATCACCGAAACACTAACCGCAGTTTTAAAACCACAATAATATTAATTCATACAATCTAATTAATTCATTATAGGCTTAATACTGGGATAATTCACAGAATTTAATGATATGAAACACATGTTAAACAAAGGTTAATTCAAACATAATCTGTATTTTCATGATCCCTTTTTAACATAATATAAAAATTAGCCGATAAACGACAATGTGAAAAATATGCCAATTTTGGCAACAAATGCAAGGGTATAGCTCACGGTTTTTGTAGAAATTGGGCGATTTTTTGACCCTGTCATTTTCTGTTTGTACGACCGAATCACACTATATCAGATTATGTGTTACTTTATTGTGTACAGTGTATTGAGGGTGGTGGTCCAGGCGCGTACTCAGGATTTTTATTGGGTGGGTGCAAATTTGTGGAAAGTGGACCAAAATTGGGGGGGGGGGGCGCTAAGGACATAGCCCCTTCTGAGGTCGAGTGGGCGGAGACCCCCCGCGTTCAGATGTTCTTGATATTTTTAGATCTTGATAGTTTTTGTTTTTGTTTTTAAGCTAGTAAGCTGAAAAAGTCTCAACTCTCAAAATCTACAGAGGGAAATACAGACGGAGTTTCGGCAAAACAAATAAAGAAAAGGAAAAAGGAATACAACCTTGCCAAAAACTTAATGGTCGTCTCCACAGCGTTCATGATCTCCTGGGCACCGATGTGCTGCGTATCAATTGCTAGGGTCAGCGGTGCCATCATTCCACAACTGCTTTGGCAAGCCACGGTATTCCTAACTCTTTTGAATTTAGCGATCAATCCAATAATTTATGCGTGGAGAAATAAACATTTTAGAAAAGCATACCTTCAAACCCTATGTAAACGAACTACCGCTGCAAATGTACAAACGTAAAAAATATAAATAAATATTATTATGAATACAGTTAAAAGACTGTTAAGACCTCTACAGTGATTCATGTCGCGGAAGCTGTCACAACGCCGATTTAGCCAGTAAGGTTTGTGAGCATGCGCAGATGTCCGTTACGCTCTATTAGTTCGTAGTAGACTGGCCGCGTAGTCAAAACGAAAAATGCCTAATGCCTATTAAACTCCGGAGCACGCGATTGGTCAAATAGCCTAGGCAACAAACCTCTCATTAATATTCATTTTGAAGTCTTGCTGGTTACGTCATTCAGCTGGCTGCAGCTTTGTTTTGATTTCTACGATCGGACTACGATCGATAGCGACAAATAAACAGTGCCAAAAATGCTCCCATTTTGTAATAAATTGCACTATTTTGGAAACGGGGGATCATTTTCTGGCTAAGGGGGTTCGCTGGCAAAAGGGGGGTTCGCTGAAAAAGGGGGGTTCGCCCGAACCCCTAAAAACCCCCCTGGCTACGGGCCTGAATTCGCACTCACCCAATAAAAATCCTGCGTGCGGACCGCCCTGTAGCTGTCTCTTATACACATCTAGATGTGTATAAGAGACAGCTATTGTTGTGACAATCAAGAGTATCTGAATCAGTACTTCCTATGCACAGTTTGTTTATCTTGTTCCAGAAGATGCGATAGTTCAGGTCGTACGCACAGGGGTGGGGAGGGGGGGTTCAACGGGTACGTACGCACTCAACCAAATTACCAAAGGTCCACATTTTCAGTGGTAAACAAATCAAGACATACTCTCGCACGTTCGAAAAATCGATCAACCAAAACTCTTTGACCAATCAGAGCAGTTTCCAACTAGGACTGTCTCTAATTCGTCGTACAAGCAAGGACTTTCAACTGCATTTTTGTAAGATTTGTGAACAATTTTAGTGTGTTTCCCCGACGCTAGCGTGTCAATGACTCCCCGTTTAAAAACTCATCTTCTTTCTAATTTAAAAACTACCTCGTTTAAGTCTGAGAGTGCCATTTCCGGCCATCTAGAGGTGTCATAATCATAAATGTTCTTACCTCAGTCCCAGTCATGGTGGGCTAAGGTGTTATCGACTCCCATCTGTGAAAGTCCTTCCCTGGCTTCCTCTATTTTGAATTACTGGATCCGCCACTGATTACAAGCTGCAAATATACAAGCGCTTCACGAAGATTACACACCTACCTGCAACAACAAATGGATTAATTATGGAATAGACCTTTCCGCTAAGCTCTGCCCCTTGGATTTTGTTGCTAAGGTCCCACAAGACGGCAGTGTTAAAATATACGCGAACACGTGCGTTTGTGGGACAACACGTGTGTTTGTGAGACGCGCGCGTATTTCTAGCGTTGTTCTGATTAGTCAGTTGTTAAGTTTGATTGACACTCCGGAAAGGTCTATTCCCCCATGGGGCTTTAGTGTGTGTTCCATATGTTCTTGATCCAGTGATCCGGGGGTAATAATGTAAGCGCATAAAGGTCCCTACAATATGCGCTATATAAGTCGACAATTATTATTATTATTATTAATTGTTTTCCCTACCTGTTTCCAATAACATCAGTATAGGCTTAGTTTATGCATTCTCGATTTGATATATTTTTGACGTCTACCTATCTCATCCACGTCGTAAAGCCCTTGAATTATTCGTTCGTATTCGCAATTTTCATTAATTCCATTTATTCATATAACATTTAGTAATTTCAATGCCCAATAATATTATGGCCTTGTTTTCATTGTGCGGTATAGGCCTACATTATTTCTTTTACGTTTAGAAACTAACAATGTTTTATTTACATTGTGCTTTAAACATCTAGGCTATGTGTGTGTCCAAATGTGTGAATATATTTTACTCGACCTCGATTTATTTACGAATCTTAGAGTCATAGAGTGCCATTTCCGGCCATCTAGAGGTACCATAATTTTAATTTTTTACCACAGCCCCAACCATGTTAGGGCTGAGGTGGTATAAAACCTCCATCTGTGAAAATCCCTACCTAGCCCCCACCTCCCACTCATTTCCTGAATATGTCACAGAAAAACCGTTTAATACTGTTGATATTGCATCTTCAGAATCAATTAAGATCTCAAATTATCAAAAATGTCTGAGCGCGAGGGAATCTGCGGACCCAGTCATTTTGGTCCACTCTCGACAAATTCGCACTCACCCAATAAAAATCCTGCGTGCGGACCGCCCTGTAGTTGACGATAGTTACATTAGTTCTACTATTATTTTAATTAATGCGAATTATCTTTAACTTAATATTAGAAATATTGCTAAATTAGCAATTCCTAATTGACCACACAAATGTTGTTATATTCCTCCAGTTATCACTCTTGTTTTACTTGTTTGTTGTTTTTGGATACTAAGAAAAACACACTATATAAGCTGATACCATCTAAAAACTGATACAAAATATAATGATCTGTTCGTCAATTTCGGTTCTACACGAGTTGTCTGACCAGGCATATGCGTTACCAGTGTCCAATATTATATTTTTCATAAACATAGTTGCAGATTACTTTTTGGTTCAGTACGGTAAGTGAGCAATTTTTTCAGAAGAATGACTGTTAACAGGCAAATAATTTAAGTTCACAAACGACCTGTTGACTACGCAACATGTATTGTATTTTTTTCAAATATAATGTGTTAATTCTCAGTGAGGAAAGGGCCCTCAGTTGGAAGAAAAGACCCCTGCCCATCATCAGCCCCGAATTTTCGTAATAAAACAAATTTAAAAATACAGTATATTTTGGGCATAATACTGTACGTGCTAACACGTTTCATGAGCTTCAAATTCCTCAAAATTGCCTAGATTATAGTCATCGATAAGAGATTAATTATTGTTTACAGATGAAGTGTGAGGTGGACATATAGTCATATGCACTTACAACATACTTTTGATACACTGATATTTTTAATATTAAAATACAAAAAATATTAATTCGTAACCTCTCTTAGAAAAAGTTAAATTTGTAATTTAGTAAGTTTTTGAGCATCCATGAAAACTGACAATTCATCTCGCTTGTTTTCCAGATTCCATTCAGGTTTGAATCATTTCTCAGAAGCATGAGTGGAAGTACACTAGAATATATGATGGCAACTGTCAGCATAATTTTATTAATAATATACACGGCTTTGGGCACTTTTGGAAATAGCATGACGCTGATTGTGGTGTGGCGCATCCCAACTCTCTCAACCCCAATCAACTTTTTCATCATCAATCTTGCTATCGCTGATCTTATAATTTCTATAATCGTCAACCCACTTTATATCATCACAATTATTTATAACAAATGGCCGTTTGGTGGCATGCTGTGCAATGTTGTTAGGTTCTTGACAATATGGAGTTGTGTTTGTTCCGCGCTAAACTTGGCTGCTATTGCATACAACCGGTACGTATGTATACTGAAACCATCTCGCTATACAGAGATCTTTACCAAGAAAAGAACCCTCTGGATGTGTTTCGCAGTGTGGGGATTTGCTTTTCTCCCGGTTCTAGTCCCTGCCATTGCGATTGGCAGTCGAGGTTACAACGACCAGTCCACATCGTGCAGTGCTAATAGGTCAGATGATGCAGATTATTGGAAATACTTCACCACAGTGTTGTTAATTATTGTTATTATTATTGCGTCGATAATTGTTTTCTGCTACGTAAAAATTATCCGTAAGGTGAGTGCCAGTATGAAAACAACAAGATCTAGTAAGCTACAGAGGGGGGATACAGGCAGGGTTTCGGCAAAACTACTAAATAATAGGAAAAAGGAATACAACCTTGCCAAAAACATAATGGTCGTCTCCACAACGTTCATGATCTGCTGGGCACCGATGTGCTTCGTATCAATTGCTAGGGTCAGCGGTGCCATCATTCCACAACAGCTTTGGCAAGTCACGGTATTGCTAATTCTTTTGAATTCAGCGATCAATCCAATAATTTATGCGTGGAGAAATAAATATTTTAGAAAAGCATACCTTCAAACCCTATGTAAACGAACTACCACTGCAAATGTACAAACGTAAAAAAATATAAATAAATATTATTATGAATACAGTTATCAGGGGTGGATCCAGAGATGTCCAAAAAAAAAGGGGGGGGGGCGAAAAGGGGGGGGGGGGGGGGCGAAATTTGGGCCGATCGAGACAACAATGTCCTAGGGGCCCGGGGCATGCCCCCGCGAAATTTTTGTGTTCTAGACGCCCGAAAATAACATTTGAGGCATTGTGCGCTATAATTTTTTTCTGTTTCTTTCTTTTTCCCCCTTTTTTACCCCCCTAAATCCGCCCCTGGTTATATTAAAAGGCTGTTAGGACCTCTATACCTTGATGGTCCTACTTTGATGGTTATGGTAGAACCCTGTTCCGCAACATTTTTCAGCCCACAGCCCAAACTAAATATCAAGCACTCAGACGCGAACCATCGCGGTAAAATGACATGGTATTATTTTTTTGAATTTGAATGATTTAATCAATAAATCACGTCCGTCGTTTTATACGTGAGAGGGACAGCGGAGACCAGAAGAACCATGCCAACTTCATTATTTTTTCACTTAAAATATTACTGCTTCATTCATAAATGACGGATTCTTCATATAGGCTAACTC
>NW_022694779.1:378182-381716 GCF_011630105.1 Anneissia japonica | reverse complement strand
GATCATCTTGTCACATTAACATAATAATAAAAGGTGTATATCTAAAATAACAAATAGTTTATACATGGCACTGTTGATGTCTATGAGAGTAAATAATGAAAGTAGAGAGCTAAACATAGTGGCCCATACAAAATGAATGAAATACACAGAAAAAAAATTGAACTGTATAGTTAGTCCAGTCACAGAACTATAAGTGATAAAAAAATAATACAAAATTATAAAATAGAGTGAAATATATATATATATATATATAAAATAAATATATTTATATATATATATATATATATAAACAAAGAATTGTGTATTGTGTTTCATTTTTTTCTTCTATTTTTATATGGATGCTTTCACTTTTTAATGGTTTTTTATAGTGTATATTGATACTTGTTTTAATTATTTGATTGAAATTGTAAGGCTCGCATTCAATTTGGTAATCGCGGGCCGCGATTTGTCACCGCTTTTTATATTGATGTTTTTTTTATGAATAAAAGTGACATTCAAATACAAAATGGTAAGCGAGATTATAATTTGAAAAAAAAATTACTGATTTCACCGAATATATGGTACACTTTTTAATTAAATTTTAAAGCTGTTGTGTTTAAATTGTTAATACATAAATAATGCAAAAATTCTGTATTTTATTACGGTATATAAATATATAGTGCTTCAATCATCTATGTTTCTATATAAAGTAAATAAATTAAGTTGAATCGAATTCAAGAGTTCAAAAGCTTTGACTTATCAATTCTTGAAAAATGGAACAGTAATTTACGACTTGCTTATCCAAGGATTTTTATCAATAGATAATAACAGATATTGGGTAATAGGTAATAATAGAAAATAGCTATTAGATAATAGATATTAGATAATGGGTAATGGATAAATAGATATTCGAGAATAGATATTAGACAATAAATAATAGACGACAGATATTAGATGATAGATAATGGACAACATATAATGGATACTACATAGGTAATAGATATATACAAATATGATTGCCACAAATGAAGAAACATTTGAGATGAATTTTTTTCCAAATGCCCATTGGCTAGTTTTATTACTACTTAGGAAATTGATGAACAGTAGTTGCAGATTAAAGGTGGTCTCTACATAATCACGTACACTTTCAAATACAGTATTAAAGTGTGTAATAGATTTTATAACAAATACACTTCTCCTGCTACAAACATTCTCAAAATAGCTAATACATCCTGGATTGTGATTGGTGCAAATAAATACAAATAACATAGGTGATGACCAGTAATTTTAACCAACATCATAATAGATTTACTGTTAAAAATTCATAAACAAAATTTCGGTGATTATTGCTGGTAAGAAGTAATCATAGAAAAGATGAAAATGTAGATGCAGGCACTATTGAAAGTTAACAAAAAAAAAAAAACATGAACAAATTGATGGTAAGTAGACTGCAAAGATAGTGACAATATCATTCATGAAGGTGGCTGTGGTTTATATGCTGATAGAGAGCTTTTGATTGATGCTAAGGATCTAGAACATAATGAAGTCACCAGCGCATACAATGTCCTCGTTGTCATCTGAAATCAGGATGCAGGTTGGTCGAATCTACGTAGTGCAGAGGACACATGACAATCACAGATGAGTGAATCAGTTTTATTTAGTGTCTCATCGTTGCACAAACAGAAGGCTCCTTATTAATCGACATGCTATTGTCAGATTTCATAATATAAGGGGCTAAATATTTCAGCAATATACAAAAAAATCGAAATAATTTGCAGGATTGTTAAGGTGTATTGACATACAGGCCGAGTTTATGGTCATTGTTTTAACCAATGTGAGGAAGAACTAAGGCATACAAGAATGGGCCATTCCGGTTAGCCCCACACCTCGGATATTGCTCATAAGCGAAGAACTTAAATAGCAGAAGAATGAGCTGCTCCGCGTATTTGCATTAAAATCGATGGAACATTCGCCCTCACGCGGTTGCAGTAAAATTTGAACATTTTACTAAGTGGAGAAACTACAGGAAACAAACGAACCAGAGAGGCGCCTTTATTATTACTATTTAGCGCCGCCACGCGGATGCAGTAAGATTTTTCTCCGTGTACCCACAATGCATTTCGACCGGATGTTCCACTATTTTGGAAAGCTGCTCTATCTTCTGCTATTTAATATCTTTGTCATAAGGTCCCAGAAAGCGATAGTGTAAAATCGCGCAAACACATGCGTTTGTGTGATTCCTGGCCTGTGATTGGTCAGTTTTTGCCTTTATTTGACACCCCGGAAAGGACCATGGAAAACTATGAAAGAATGGAAAGAAGTTATCTATTTTCTGCCTTTACCACAATATCACCATAAAAATATGATTTTGCTTCTAAAAATCTAAAACTTCTAATAATCCCGATAAGCAACTTATCACACTTATCACCAATAACTGCAGATCTCTTAAGATCTGTAGCATAGTATGTTGTTATATAATTATTTGAATAAATAGATTATCACACAGTAAAGCACACCTAATGTACATAATACAATAATATAATACATTACATCCAATGTTTTCAACTTTAAAGGAAATTTACAAACACAATAAATGCTGAAAAACAATTAAAACTAAACCATAATACCTACATAACAAAAAAAAAATCCTATTTCAGCCTTAGTCAGTATTATCATTTTTTTAAAATAATAAAATCGTGCCTCGTTATTGGTGACTATGGTAACAACAAATTGCAGCAAGTTAAATCGAAATATATTATTTAGATTAAATATTCAAGATTACCACTGAATTATGATTATGCTGTACTCTTTATTAGTATATGTTCATTCCATCTCAGGAGTTGGCATTAAATTATACAAAAAACTTTTAAAAGATGTTTTATAATAATTAGACATATCATTCTGTGAACAATCAGCCTACAAATATATATACTCTTGTTAAATTAAATCACGTTATGTAGTGTCCTGCACCAATTTCATAAATATGCAAATAAGGCAGTGAAAATCTTGAATATTCAATATTCAGTATTTGTCAATTTCTGATGACTATGTAAATGATAATTAGCATACAGGTAGATATATTACCATAAATTGTATTAAATGAACTACATAGCAACACTCCAACAATCTAAAAAAACAATGTAGTAAACAACCATATGTAATAAGATATGATTTCTTTTTTTTTTTTTTTGCAGACTAAACTAACCATTAGGTGTGACAGCAAAATTAGCGATTAACCTCACTAAGTACATATTTTATGTATAATATATACACTTGGCCATAAAACACACAATTACATATCGAAGAATCTACAATTAGAAAAAGACTTATAATAATTATTAGACTTATTTAATCCTTTTAAAAGTTAAATATCTTATGAATAATCACCCAAAAATAACTAATACACATCCGTTGCCATGATTCTCAGCCTAAAACAAATGCACACGAGGCCAGACAACTTAATTAAAATAATAATACTGGTAATGAAATACACCCTACTACAGACAATGGCGGGAGAAGGTATGTATACATTGAAATGGGGGGGAATGTGCAAAT
>NW_022694779.1:344061-378133 GCF_011630105.1 Anneissia japonica | reverse complement strand
ACATTAAAATAGATGAAGGGTAATTTTCACACAAGTATACATTAAAATAGATGCAAGGCCTATAAGTAAGTCAGTGGCAATAAAAAAGAAATCATTTATGAAGAAAAAGGTTTAAAAATCTTATATTGATTTGTTTGAGAAACATAACAGTATTAATATTATGAAGTCTAGCGCCACTTAAAAATAATTAGAAATCTTAATTGGAAATAAGATATAAAAAACATATTTTGTATTGCTACTGTTACATTATTTATAATTCTATGATGAAGTGATACAACTAAGGGGGGGGGGGAAGAGGGAGGAGATCTTACTGCATGGGGGGACAGGGAGAACCTAGACAGTATCTACACAGGAACAACATACTGAACACACTAAGAGCATTGACTATTAGTAAATGATTAGGGCTAACACATTGCTTTTTCTAGTCACTGCAAAACATTTGATTACATTCATATTTATGGCAAACATTGTCATACACTTGTCATTTAAATCCTCTATTATTATCTGACAGTTATTAAAAATTATCTAAATTGTTAAATTCCAAGACACCTTCTAAAAATCTGTGTATAATTCTAAATTTATCTGTTAAAATTTAGCAATTATATATAATTCTAAAACAAAAAAGTATTTGCAAATATTCACCAAAAAACCCCAAATCTTTGCTACATGCAAACTGACATGATAAAATGAAAAATAACAATCTCCTCATTTAAACTTTAGTTATGACTCATTAATATTAATTATCTCATTTACATATTACCAAATTCAGCACCTAAGACCATATATCTATTTCAAGGTTTCAAATGATTCTATTCACTTCACAAAATTATTTTAACATTAGCAAACTTCTTGTGATACTATGTACATCCAGTTTGTGTAAATATAATGCCTAATTTTTTTTTTGAGGCCTACTTCAATACTACCACGCTCTTAGTCCATGTAAATAAACAATGACAAACATGCTCCAAGCAGTTGCTGTGCTAGTGGGGTTAAAGGTTATTTTGTCCCATTGGACAATCACTGACCCATGTCGTCGGACACCATTTAAGGTCCAAAATATTTAAAATATTAATTAAATTATAGAATATCTTCTTGATCCTCATTAGGAACCTTACTACGGGATACTGACAAAAGAGTAGTAGTCCTTTATAGTAGCCCGCTCTGAGCTGTCGGAAATTTTTTACCTCTCTTGGTAAATTTCAAGAGACACCACTATCTTCAAAAGGACTTTAAAAATATGAACTAAAGTTTAAAGACAGTCTCTATAGGCAGCACCAAAAAAATGACAGGAAGAATTTTATTTCCCACGATGAATAATATTTCTTTTTAGGCTAATGTTGTTGTTAGAATTTGGTCATTGTAAAATATTATTCATGATGGTAGAAAACATAAAACCAAAATGTTTAAAAATGTTAAAACAAGTCAATGGTTCTATTGATAAAATCAGAAGTTAATCTATATTTAACTTCTGAAAGAAACTAATTTGTAATTAAAATATTTATTAGTGAGATGAAACCTGAAGTGCCCTACTACCAATTTCATCGTTCTATCTCATTGATATTCAAAACTAAATAAAATTTCAGCTTTACAATGCTTTAAATAAGTTTTTGCATTAAATTTTAGAAAAAATGCAAAGGTTTTCGATAAGAAATATGAATTTAATACAACCTACTATACATTACTAAAGGTGATTTAAAACAATTGGAATGATAGAAATATTAATGAATGAATTAATTAATTACAGTAATTACTAATTGAAAGGCATCTATTGCACACAAACACAGTCTAAATTGATATCAAAGGTTATAACAGTGTAAAAATAGCCAACATACATTCCTTAGGGTAAGATATTTCTTATCAATTAACTTAATCTTTAATAATTAATAATCGTTATAAAAACAGTAAATAACACACAATAATTTCACCTAAAGAATCCTTTAAAGACTAATTAAAATCAAATAATTTTGGCTTGATGGGTTATACATTTTGGTGGATATCTTTATACATTCTAAAAAAACGTTGGGTAAATTATGTGACAAAATTCATATTATTAATAAGACTAAAAACGTGCTGATTATTATTAATCGAAATCACTTTTTTAAGTAATTTGAATACTGATACCAGCTTTCCATATATTTGGATTTTTCCTGATGTTTGACTAATTGCCACAAATGTTACATCTTAATCGTTTATGGTAAAAAAAAAAAAGAAACAAAAATGAATTAATTAAAATGACTATTTAATCGAGGATTACTAATTAATCCAAGTACTTCATAGAAACCAATGTTTGAATAACATATTTTTTATTTTAAAACATTTCAGAATCTCACCTAAATTGTTGTATATTTGAAACGAATACAAGAAAACTGAGGTAATACAGATTTGTAGTAAGATATTCTAACATTATTTTGTCTTAATCGAACACTTGACTACCCAATTTCAATAATCATATCTAATTAACAATTTCATAATCTTGTATTCTTGTTATGAAGTATGTTACTAACATATTGCACTAATGGTTCCATACATATATATACGTATATATGTACATTATATAATATAATATGTATATAAGTGTGGTGTCAATTATATATCTCTTGTCCTCCTTACACCATTGATTCTGGTTTGTTTGCTAGTTTTGTTTCCTCCACTAGTATACGTTCCTTTTGAATCATCTGTTGACAGAGAACACATCATTTGTGAAAAAACACCCCAAAAACCAAGTATATGATTAAAATGTAAAAATGGTCTTTGGAAATAAGTCCTCGAAAGTTATGAATTTATCCTAAATTTGTTCCTGTGAATGTTTAATAGGTTTTTATTGTATACTGAAGCACCTGACACAGTGGGTAAGCTTTGGCATTGTGGGTTCGAATCTGATGTTGGTTATTATTTTATGTGGGTCCCTAGGAAAGGCACGTTATATGCATTGCTCCCTCCATGCTGGAGTTTAATTAGTCTGTGCAGATAATTGCAAAACAATGAAATATTTTCCCCTAGTCAGAGGGTGGAGAAAGTTTCACAGTGTTAATGGTTACTTATGAATTAAATTAATGAAATACATTGAGACTGAGAGCATTGGCCAGTGGCCTGAGCCCAGGACAATAATAATGCACAAGGTTGTGTATTTGGGAAATCTTTGCTCTTAGACCACACTGAGGCCTATGCTGGCCTCTAGACCAGCACTAAGTACTGTGTACTATAATGTTCACACTTGAAAATAAAAACAGAGATACCTAATAGCATATCTTGTCAAAAATATTTAAATTCCCTGATACTAATCAGCGCCTAATTTGTAACTACATGTTACTCACTTCTTCTGTTTCTTTCACCAGTTTTTCCACTTGGTTTTGATGCTCTTTCTTCATTTCTTTTATTTGTCTGTCATGATTGGATTTCATCTGAAAAAATGTGCAACACGTAATCATTACACAGTTTCACCAATGAGATACATGCAACATTTGATCAATGGGATACATGCAGCATTTGACCAATGGGATACATGCAACATTCGACCAATGGGATACATGAAACACTTGACCAATGGGATACATGCAACATTTGACCAATGAGATTCATGCAACATTTGATCAATGGGATACATGCAACATTTGACCAATGGGATACATGCAATATTTGACCAATGGGATACATGCAACATTTGATCAATGGGAAACATGCAACATTTGATCAATGAGATACATGCAACATTTGATCAATGGGATACATGCAACATTTGACCAATGAGATACATGCAACATTTGATGAATGGGATACATGCAATATTTGACTAATGAGATCCATGTAACATTTGACCAATAAGATACATGCAGTATTTGACCAATGAGATACATGTAACATTTGACCAATGAGATACATGTAACATTCAACCAATGAGATACATGCAGTATTTGACCAATGAGATACATGCAGTATTTGACCAATGCGATACATGCAATATTTGACCAATGAGATACATGCAACATTTGAACAATGAGATATATGCAGTATTTGACTAATGAGATACATGCAGTATTTGACCAATGAGATACATGCAATATTTGATCAATGACATAAATGCAATATTCAACCAATGAGATAAATGCAATATTCGACCAATGAGATACATGCAATATTTGACCAACAGGATAAATGCAGCATTTGTCCAATGACTTTAGAATCATTACCAGTTCCATGCATGCATTACATGGGTCACTATTAGACCAAACAATGACAATTCCCTGCTTACCCTTTCTCTTTCTGAAGAGAATTTCTTAGCATAGGTTGCTTGTTGTTCCCTGATTCTTCGTTCTCTTTCAGCTTTATTCTTTATCCTCTTATCCATTGCATGCTGTTTCCTTGCATCCATTGACTCCTTTACTTGTTGGGCTTTCACATCATTCATTGCCCTACAAGAGCAACAAGCAATTTATTTAATTTGGTTAAGTGTACCATTACATAAACCAATCATCAATTCAATAAACTTGTTTGGCTCCATAAGTAAAAGATGACAAGATAAAAGGAAAAGAATGAAAGGAGTAAACAGGTAAGAAGAAAATGAAAAGAAAGGAAAAGAAACAAAAGAAAGGTAAGTAGTAAAAATAAAATGAGAAAAGGGAAAGGAATGCAGAAAAAATGAAATGACAGAAATTGAAGAATAAAGAGAAAATTGCTAAAAGGTGAAAAAAAAACTCAGGCTAACTGGACGACCACATATTTTCAGTGGGTAAATTTACTATATAATCCCAAAGAAATACAAGTATACATATTTGTCATTCTCAAATATATCAACTGACAAGTTCTGTAAGTGGCCCAGGCTACATTTTTGTTAATCTTAAATATAATTCTGACATGACTTGAACTTAGTGACCTTAATGATTATCTACCCTGATCTGATCCAAGTTACACATGTTACATTTTCTTCCACCCTGACATGATTTTACTCTGACTTAACCCCAGTTAGTGATAGATATTGCATTTTTTCAAGCCTAACACGACCTCTGACTTGAACCCAGTTAATGATACATATTACAATTTCACCAATTCTAATCACCTTTCATGCTGCTGTCTGATGTCCTTATCCTGTTGTTGCTGGGCAACTGATAACAGTTGTTTCAAGATGTCGCAGTTTTGATGAATGTGTGTTTCTCTGCATGTGCTTTCCTCAACGGTTTGTCTTGAAGTTAGCGAGTTCCATTCCTTAGTCTGGTCTGCTACAACCTCTTGAACCTGGTCATGGGGAAAAAAATCAGGCAAAACATTGGAAAAGGGAGTAACATACAATAAATCATCTTATTATGGGAAGAATAAATAATCACAGCTGTAAATTAATAATCTTTAATTTCATGGCAAACAATCAAATTGATTTGCATAATTTTAAACTAATAAATGTTATAGTTGGTCTTTAAAATACTGAGATTTGTCATTTTTTATATCATTCTGCACATAACTATGTTTAATTTTCATTCATTTTTGTTCCATTCATTTGTTCTACTGCAAGCCCCAACAATGTTTCACTTGTTCAAGGTGGACGGATTGTTCCATTTGTAAGAAAAGTAGACCAAAATAATAATCTGCCTTGTTGAATGGAACAATCCACTCATGAAAATATTCTTCCCATTACGCTCGTAAACATTCATTTTTTGTACACTGTACTTACTTTTGCTTTGTGGTTGTTGACTAGAGACTGCACCTTGTTTTCAGTTTCAATTTTCAGATCGGCACATTTATGTTCTCTAAAAGATCAACATTTTAAACCATATATTATATTTATATAAACATAAATTTTGTCCTTTTTTCTGAGCATTTACAAACAATTTCAATTTGTTAATCAACAAATTTATGTCATTAAAGCTTTTAAATTCTAGTTTTACTTCAAATTTAAACACTTTTTTACACCTTTTTAATCTGTAACAACATTGCTTGTATTTTAAACTATACTTTACGATATTAACAACATTCGACATTGATGACAACATCCAAAATGACATTAAAAACTCAACATGCTCTAGCACACGACCGCTCTAAATGGAGGAAGCCACGAAGCCGAGACATGTAATAAATGTGTCCAACCCTCCTTGATCGGGAACCACAGACATTAAACTGGGCAGTAAGTAAGTAAGTATTCTAATAGCTTTTATATGTTTAGGTTAGGAGTGATCCTTTTTAAGTATAATGTAAATGCTCGAATAAGCGCCGTGGCGCTTATACAATTTTTGGAGGCTTCAGTGCGGTGCTTATTCAAGAGCAGCGCTTATAAAAAAAAAATTGGTACCTATCTCACATATTCTTGTAGTTCGGTAGGCCTATCATAGTTCCTACATCATCGTAAATAAACGTTTGTAAAAAAATGCTTGTCTTCATTGTGTTATTTATTTATTTTAACACCGTATACAATGTATTTAAAACACTGTTTCTCAAAGTGTTTCATTACACACAGGGTAATATATACTATTGATTAAGCTCCGCGGGGCTTATTCAAGCATTTACGGTAACTCCATATTCTATTGTATTACAATTGTGATTTTATATTTTATTGTATTACAATTGTGATTTTATATTTTATTGTATTACAATTGTGATTTTTACTGCTGTTTTTGGATTGTATTATTGTATTGTGAATGCACCGCGTAGTGTGTGTGCCACTGATACGTATGTGTAGATTTCAAATAAAGTTATTACATTAAAATGATCTTGCTTAATATTTAACAATTTCACTTGTAGTCTAAAACTTTGTGTTATAGTCATTTAGTGTGTCATTTCAACCCACATGACTTTGGGAATACTTTTCAATCCTTTGGGAATCAGTAGACAGACTTTTATGTATCCATGAATGATTCCACAAAGCCTAAACTCAGTTGAACCTGTCTCCTCCATGGTTGAACTGTAATATAATCCTGTAATCAGGAAAGTTTTTTTAACGAGATTATCATCACAGATGACATTAATGTTAAACCCTAGATGGAAATGTAATTCACATCCGTCTCATGTGACCAATGTTTGTCTTAATTACATTAAATAAAGGCCACCAATATAAATGTTGACTCCTGGAAACTAATGAGATAATGAGATCCAGGAGTCATCTACCTTTGGATACGAGTGGAGTGATCATCAACTGATCTGTTTTATTTGCACTTCTGTTTTCATAAAGTGAAAGACTTATTTTACAAAAAAAAAATTAACTGCAAAGACCAACTAGTTAAACCCTAATGTTTTAAATTGTTGGGATTTATATTAGGTAATATTTATTTGCAGGTCCCACTTCACCCCTGATCCCATGCCTTAATAAGTTAAAGCACTTTTTTACTGACTTTTAAATTCCTTCGTTTTCATACAATTGGGCGCCTAAGGATAATAACAAAGAGTATAGAACTGCATTAAGTCGTTGGAACGTAATCCTATTTCAAAAAGTACTATCACGAACTAGAGGGCATCCTTCAAAAGGCGAGTTTCAAACTCTATTCCAATTCTAATAGGGCACCCTCTATCTTCTGGTAGTAATTTTTTTAAACATTTTATTGTGTGAATACAAAATCATGGTTGTCAGACCTTCTGCAATTCTATACTCTTTGATTATAACAACAACACCTACTAGTATACATGAGTCTACTGATGACAGATAAAGGCTATGTTTATAGTTTCTGATTACAAACTTACCCTTTCTTTTTAATAGCCTTTTCAAGGTTCTTTTCCTGGGCTTGTTTTTCCTTGTCGTGAGCGGCCACCATTTTATCTACTGTAAGTTGATGCGATTTCAGCATGGATTCTTGTTCCTAAATAAAAAATTTAAAAAAAAAAGATTTATTTCCTAAAATTCACATTTATTTATTTCTCTGACATACAAATGAAATGAATAGATATATCTCTGCTAATACAACTCATCCATTGCAGCATTATATTTGTGAATATTAAGAAATGGGTGCTTAAGCAATAATTAAGGTGAGGTTTTAAGAGCACTGTTGGAAAGTAGTGACTTGAAGAAGCCATTAAAGCCTTCAGGACCACCTGTTCACTTAGAAAATGACAAAGCTGTGCTGCAGCTTAGTAAATACATCTTACCTTTGTATGTTTCTTTTGTAAGCTCCCTAACTCTTTTTGTTGTTTTTTAATTACTTTCAAATATGCTTTATCCTTCTTCAATGACTCAATATCAATTGGAGGTACTAGATAAAGAAATATCAAAAATATATTGGATGAATATATTAACAGAGCTTGAATAAATAATAATATAATGAGATTCAAAAACAGTAGAACCCCCCATACGGGACACCTCTATTAAGGAGACACCCCTATTTTCAGCCACGAAACAAGTGAAAGTATATCTTTTAGCACTACGGCCAACTCCTATTCAAGGTACACCCTTAATAAGGGGACATTTTTTTGGTCCTGAAAGGTGTCCCCTTAATAGGAATTCTACTGTATTACATATAGCAATCAAGTTATGTACAAATGTCATTATATAACAGGCTAATTAATATGTTATACAATTAAAAAATATGGCTGCCATCAGGTAATTACCGCGTATCTTTTCCTTGATGTTACCAGGTACTGATGTTTGTGCACGCAACGGTTTACCAGATATATTCTTAGGTCCAGAGGGCGTGGTTGGTGATTTACCCGTCTTTTTTGATGGAACCTCAGATATATCATTCTAAAGGAAAAATTAAATATATACTGTAAGCATAGAATGAAATTATCAATTTTAATATTATGAATGACAGATAATGACTAATTTATGTAAAATAAAATATAAAAAATATAATATAAAAATCATGAGAATTAATATGCCAACTAGACTGTCTAGTCAATGGCTGATTGATCTATTTTCTAATCTAATTTATTATTAATATGTGAAGCAGTGATGTTAATGAAGCAGTGATGTTAATGAAGCAGTGATGTTAACACTCTGATCGCCAGGGGTTTGAAAAAATAGTATCAGCCACCACCAGACATTTTAGCAAATTTTAACACTTTTCTGAAGCTCGTTGAGGTGTGGTGACCAGATTGACATTTAGTGAATACTACAAGAACTACAAACATTTTAGCTTTACAATGGTCCCAAACACTTTATTCTATCACAATCTGTGACCCGTAACAGTAAAATGAAAATGACTCAATTTTGGAGATATACGCAATTTTCCACAACGAAGCTGAGATAATCACGATTTCGTGAAAGTAAAGCAATAGGACCTACGCTAATATAAACAAACAAATGGTGGAATACCTGTGGTCCAGACCGAATATAGTGTTCAAATTGTTAGTACATGTAGGTAATTACCCCATCTATTGGATTCCGTAAAAAACCTGAAACAGGAGATCTCCGTGTTTGGTGGCCAAGCGTTGTGTTACCAAATACAGAGATCTCCATGTTTGGCGGGCAAAGTGTTAATGAAGCAAGGACATTAATGAAGCACTAATGTTAACAAACCTCTTCAATTCCCATAGATTTCATTTGTTGTGCTCTCTTTTCCTCTAAGGATATAAATTGCATAGGGTCCGAGAGGGCATCTACCAGAGCTGAGAAAACAACAAAAGAAACAATTATTAATCATAACAATCGTCATCATCATCAATAATGCTTTTTGTCTTCTGATATTGCACTTCTCACTATCTCTTTTTCACATGGTTGTGTATGCTGCGATTATAGTACATGGACCCAACATTTATATATAATTAATATAAATTACTTTGACTAGATTTCATCCCTTTGCTGTTATCTCGTCATTCTATGTAACATTCTGGAAGAATCAAATTTATGACTAAAATATAACAATCACAAACAGTTATTCATTACTCAATGCACTACCTTACCTTTATTTTAAACATAATTACCTCAAGATTTACACAAAACCTCAATCTCTTTTCTTATTTCTTTTCAATGAAGATAAATTCATGAATACAGACTATTATTAATAATTTATATCATATATTCATGCTCTAGTTCACCCATGGATCAACATGAAATATATAAAAATATATTAAAAGGTTATAACAAAAAGAAAACGATGGTAAAATATCTTACCTCCAAGCCCATCTGGTACGTATGTTTTCAGTTCAATTTGACAGAATATAGTTGGCAGAGCCAGTGGGAAATTGCCTTCTGTCCGCAGAGAGATGTGACGGTAGCCTAGCAATTACAAAATATTATCAAATTGTAATTATGGTGATAATTAAACTATAATTTTTAATTAATATATGGTGCAGGTTATGATGGCCTCACTGCAATTCAAACAGCAGTCCATCATGACTAGGGGTCGCACAACTTTGATGAAGTACACCAGCTTAAACCAGACTTGGGCTTGGGGAGGCAAGCCTGTAACCTTGTGGAAGCGAGAGGCACAAAGTAGGCACTAATTAATGACCCTGAAGAAGAAGCTTTGATAGGCCTAGCAATTGATTACTATTGCTTGTAAATCTCACGTAGTTAATATTTTGAAGGCTCTTGTGCATTAAAAAAAAAAAATTGAATTGAATAATATCAACCAAGTAGACAAATATAATAGACATTGAATGATTCAATTACGGTATATATAATAGGAAGGTTTATAACTCTATTATTTAAAACCATAAAAAAAAAACTAACCAGCTTGTAGCCCATCAAGGGGCAGTATCCGTTGACCGATCAGCTTTCCGTTTTCTTCATACACTCCAAACCTCAGAACAGCTAAATCTGGCAACACAACCTATAGGATATATACAATAAAGTGAATTTTTGAAATTAGTGAAATTTCCACTTTTTAATAGAAATATAAACAGAAATAATATTCGATCATTCATTCTCTTTCATAAATAATTAAGGGTTCATTCACAATTAACAACATTTTCACAAGTGTATATTACAGTATGCTAGGGGGGAGGGGACAGACAAATTTGCATACTTTTACATATGCATGAAAATGTTGATTCAAAATGACATATCCCTGTCTCTTATACACATCTAGATGTGTATAAGAGACAGCCTTGATATTTTCCATTGTTCACTCAATTGTTAATAGATGCAATAATTCTGGGAGCAATTCTTCATGCCCACCATCTCTCATGCATGAATCAAGTAGTCCTCCAGGCATCAATTAATCATTCAAAATGCCCATAATTCCTTATCAAAAAGTAATGGTAACTAGCATATTACTATTCAAATTACCCATAATTCTTGATAGAATGCTTTGCCAGTATTTTAAGTATTAAATAACCCGCAAATGTACAGAAATTACACTGTTATGCTGTAAAATGCATTTAATAGTTCAAATTACTGACAATTCCATAGCAATATTCCATGCTTCTATTTTGCACAGAAATTATATAGAGAGTATATTTCATTTTTTTTTCTCATGCTTCTTTTACGAAATCGTAATAGAATTTAGTATTAATCATTCAATTGTTAAATTTCTACAGCGCCATTCCAACAGCAGGGATCCCAAGTCTCCTGCGAATCACGGGAATCTCAGGAAATCGGAACTGTCCCCCGCACCGTAACCAAACAATCTCCCACAAATGCATCTTTGAATGACTTTCCCTTATTAATTTCTTCATTGAAGTCAGCTGGCCACGGGTATCCCCACAAACAGTAAGTTAAGAACCAGATAAACCAAGGGCGGATTGCTAAATAACGGTCTTAACTGGTAGTCTTAAATCCTCGAATAAAGCCGGTTTTATCACTTAGACGGTCTTACTACAGTCACTCCGCTACGACCATTGCTATACAATGGTCTTCGCTTAGACTGCGATGAGTATTGAAACGGTAGTTGCTAAATACAACCACTTCAGCAGAGGGGGCGTGGCTTCTTATAGTGACGTCATGCATAATTTCAGCTGTAGTACGTCATCATTCTTATCTATCTCCTCTACAAAGTGTGAACTGTGCCCCCCCCCCCCCCCCCCCCCCCCCTCGACTGAAGTGGTTATATTTAGCAACTACCTATTGAAACAAGCACTCTCTGGTAACATAAAATTGGGAGCGGTGTTTCACATAGGTCACCACGCCATGCTTGCTCGATCCAATGCACATGTATCAAAATGAACGTAAATAAACGATCAAGACCAGATTTTACAGACACTGGGAAGTTTGAGGAATATACATCGTTTGATCCTTGGTCTTTGACAATCTCGGCCTAGGTCTAGTACTTGTAACGCCATGATGAAAATGATTTAAGACCATTTTAAGCCTCCTTCAAGTAGGTTTTAAAAAATAAAGACAGGTAACTGTTAGACCGCAGTATAGCAATGGTCTATAATCATGGACCAGTATTGACGTCACGATTATAGCCGGTTAAGTGTTAAGACCATCTAGAGACCGCCTACAGCCATCCGCCCCTGTGTGACTTCTTCCTACTTGGGACCCCCGCATCAGTGTTTGCACATGGCACAAGTTAATTTTTGGTATTAAATGCAATCAGCGTCATAAATATTATGAAGTTATAGTTATATCAAGGTAGGCTCAGACAAATTACCATAACAACCACACTACCAGCTGAAGCTCCACTGCAAAGCTAACCATCCCTGCGAGAGGACTAGATAAGTGCAACATGAGGGGTGTAGATAGGAAAGAAGGGGAGGGGTTCTAGTAGAATACATAATGAATAAGGCTTATATACATATATGAGGTGACAACACATACATTACGAATAGAAAGACAAACAATAAATTTACTTCTTGCAAATACTAACCTTTCTAAAGATGAATGGCTCTTCGTTGTAGACGGGGTTCAATCCGTTGCTTGGTATGACTCGCGTCCGATGCTCACGGCGAATGGTGTCAGTCGGCAAACCGTACATATCCACCTCAACGTACGTTCCAATTCTTTTGTCAGATAAAAACTGGCCTGATATTACCCTAACATTACACGTGGCTGCGATCACACCGTCGACCGGTGACTCCGAGAAGGGGTCAAAGTTTTTGTCTGGACGGCGCATGAAGTCTGGTTTCAATAAAAAGCTGAAAATATTCATAAAATTAACAAAAATGTACCTGCAATACATATTCATTAGCAATACTTAAAAATCAAAATGTTTATATTACACACATACACATTTTTACCTCTACACTCTCATTTAGTCTGTGACCGGTATTATACTGCTAAGGAATGCAATAAATCTACGGTTGAACATACCCACAAGATCCGTTATATTCAAACTTTCCCATGTTCAGCTGCATGCCAATATCTGGGGTCTGAAAGTTGAGGGCAACCATTTGACAACCAGCATTCCAAAAGATTTGGGGCAAGTAGTTACTAGAGTCCACTCGTCCTCCTCTTGGGTATATCCTGCTCATTTGGCGTTTGTTGTAGCTTGGCTGGAGTTAAGGAACCATGAACTCTCAAATCTTGTTACTATCTTCAAACTCTCTAACTTCTCTGTATTATAAACTTATAATGCAAGGAGGCAAAAGCACTTAAGCCCCAAACTGCAACACCCTAAGTCACCTGACAGTAATGGTTCATCAAAACAAAAAATATTTTTAAAAGTCAATTTATTTTTTTTCCCTGATTTTTAATTATAAATGTTCTAAAACATCTCATGAAAGCTAAAAATGACCCCATTTCCAAAGATTCCAGACAGCTCTCTTTGGAACCATATGTATAACCAAGAACAAACACTGCACCTGATGTTATAGTAAAATTACTGAATAAAGCAAGCAGTATGGCGCCGTTGAAATGGTTTGGTTTCCCAACCTTAAGGTCTGGGTTTCAATCCTTCGCTGTACACTTCGCTTGTCTCCTTGAGCAAGGCACTTTATCTACATTGTTTCAGTCTACCCAGCTGTATCGGTGGGTACAAGCAAATTGCTGGGAGTAACCTGCAGTGGACTAGCATCCCACAGAGGGGGAGTATTACACCCTCATCCGCTTTACGCTACAGAAACTGGGGAACTGGGGATAAGCTCCAGCGCGAGGCCAGTAACATAGAGGATTAACATTTTTTACCGAATGAACCATGAATTCTCTAAGTTTCTTAGACTGTACTAATTTTATATTATTATTCAATATTATTATGCTCTATTGAAATTATTTTGAATATTGAACCACAAATTAATTAAAATTGAACCACATTTTTCCATGCAAAGGATACTTAACAAATTCAATACAGTTATTTTTGATGTAACCAAGGCCAACAGCTTCATTGAAAGATGACATATTGTGATGGATGCTACGTTCTATGGAGAGAAAAAATATACAGTGCTAGAAATTATTATTTAAAATAAACAATCTTAACAACAAAATTACCATCATAATTATCTTATTTTACTAGAGCATCTGCCTGCTTTTGGGATAACAAGTTATATTGCACATTTATTTTGAATTATTTTAATGGCATCATTCCAACAGTCATTGCTCATGGTGCTGCTCAAAAAGATTATTAAAAAAGGTTATTTTGATTTAAGTTTCTAGTTGGGTTAAATATATAGTGTACAGACAATGTATGCTGCTGGAGGAATTTAATTTTTCTAAAATTCTAATAAACTCCACTCTTATATACCATATATATTGTTGCAAAGGTTCTACAAAAAGACATTCATCCTTAGGAAAACTTGGTGAACGTGTGTGGTCATGTATTTCTTGAGTTGGCTCATTTAATAACATGTTCTGATTGGCAAGTTGTTCAGTTTGATTGACAGGTCTTTTTGTCATGGCTTAAGATACAACAAATTTTTTCTTCAGGCCTGCTCATCATGATCATGATCACGATCATCAACAGCAGCTAGCTGAGTCGGCTAATCTGGTGGTAGCCGCTGTGTGTGCGCTGAACCGTGGAGATCTCCAGGTCCTCGGTTCAGGTCATTGCTGTCTCTCCTTGTGTTTCAGCTAGAGGGCTGAAATACAAGTTACAATAGCGCACTGTCTTTCGGATCAGACGTTTAAGCCGTTGGTCCCGTGTGCATTATGGCCCATGTGTACGTTAAAGAACGCAGTACACTCTTCGGAAAAGAGCAGGTGATTGTCTCCCGGTGTACTGCCCAATCACCACCAGAAGGACCCCACTGGAAATAAGTCTTCTTCTAGAATCTCGAGGCTATCCTTGGTGTTTACACCGAATAAATCCAATCAACTATTGACATTTTTTTAACAGTATCACTACGTTCAAAGCTAAAGTTGCTCATTCAGATATGCCTTCTATGCATTTTGATAGGAACTACCAAAGTTCTGTCAATTTGTTACCTTTCATATTCATTGTATGTTTTGCATTTTACTATAAGGTCTATTTTTATAAATTGTATGTTTAAGACATCCTGTAATGGGCGATACCACTGTTGGATGTAATTGAAACAAAATAAAATAAAATAAAAATAAATATGAAAATGGTGCTCTCACTGACCCTGCGCTACCTCAAAGCCTGGAAACTTCACCGGTTGTGCGTAGTTGACCATACGTGATAGATAAGCATTGATGTTTGCTGTCGTTGATGTGTAAGTGTACACAGATACCAAATACTCCATGTCTTCTTGGTTTATCTCTCCCTGTAACAAATTACCATGGCAACAACATGATAAAGAGGGTAAATTGAAGTCCATAATAGGAAATGGTAACAAAAACATGTAATGCAGATACCTGAGGTTGTTAACAAACCTTTTTGTTAGAAATCTTCAGGTCAATGTCTTCAGACTCCTTAAATTCTCCGTTACTAGGTGGCACAGTGCTGCTAGGCGACTCGGAGGCAACACTTTCCCCGTTTTCGATGATGCTACCAATATCAGCTGAAAACACAACACATTTTTAAATTATGGTCATTATTAGAATGACATGCATTAAATATCCAAATGGAGATGTAAATAACTTTTTGAGGTTATATATTTTCTAATTACAAATGCTTCAGTTTTCTCCCAAATATTTAGAATATTAACAAGATTTTTAATACAGATATGTGTTTTCTTTGATTAACTATTAAAATAATTTGATTAAAATTAGAACTGCAAACAATTAATAAACTTAGTGTTAATAAACATGCTATGTGATTTACAAAATGATATTAGAAAATTGATCAATGTGTAGCCAACTGCATTCCACACATTTAATACACAAATCATTGATCAATAATCATAATCAATATATAATCAATATCAATCAATGAATCAATAAATTTGTATAGATAATCTACTGCATTTGACCATCTCAAAAATTACCATGCAGCAATTTTGTTACAGTTTTGGTGCATTTCATTTAAATTCAAGCATATCATTAGCAAAAACATTGCACAGATTCCAGCAGGGTACAATACACAAACATTGTAAAATCCAACCTCACCAATCCAAGCCACATCAAACCACCAATGAAAAAGTTGCTTAAAATACTTTTACAAATTAGTGCAAAATACTAAGCAAAATTAGATGATGTGTGTTCACACATAGCGTGTTTCTTGCACGTCCACAAGTTGTATGTTCATTATGTTCATTATGCATCCACAAATGTCCACAAGTTGTGTATTATCTACATGTTCACAATTTGCATGTTTAAAACACATATACAAATTGCATGTTCACTACACACATCTACAAGTTGTGTGAGTGTTCAACTAAATCACTCAAACACGCATCCAAATTATTCCCTTTGCACACGTTCATTCACATGCATTCGTAAGTTTTGTAATATCACTAAATTGCACGCTTGTTCACATTAATTATTATATGTTCATTCGTATCCACAAGTTGCGTGTTCATTCAATTATACCGTATGCTGCATGCCCGCTCACTTTGCTTTCACCAGTTGTGGGGTCATGATATATTCACTTCATAACCTCAAGTTATTAAATATGGTACTCTAAATGTGTTTTTCAAATTTCAAATACAGCCTAAAAACTAAAGTGCATCAGAATACAGAATCAAACTGTCTAACATATTGCTGTAAAATAAATGAAGCACAGACATTATGGATCAGTTACACTGGAAATCATGATGGTGCGCAAACTGAACTTAATGGCCCTTATTGGTTGCTCTCAGCCCAAATGTACAGGGAAATGTTTAAAAAAATAATAATATAATAAACAAAAAAATTAATAATAATAATAATAATAACTATAATAATAATTAATAGCCAAATGAAGGCTAATAAAGGAAATTTGTAAATCAATCTATAGTCAACTGCCCACTGACATAGGTAAGGTCAACGACCCAAGTGTAATAAGCATGTAATCAAATAAATGTGAAAAGAGAATGAGGATGATAATGTACGTTTTGATGTTTTGCAAATCCCTGGGCAGTAATGGTTCTCTACATGGACTCGTCCACGTAAAGATGATGAAGATATACAGCGTCCTGGGACAGAATATTTTTTAATTTTTGTGTTCTAGGGAGGAAAACGTCAACCATAATCAGTTTATCAGGTTAATGATTTACAGGAGGTACAGTAGGAGGAGGGGGGAAGGGAAGGGAAGGAGGGAGGAGAGTGGACGTTCACATACACATGTGTGTGTGCACACAGGAAAATCTAATAACCAACTTCTGACATCTCTCTCATCATCATACTACTTAATAATACTATTAAATACACTTATATTATAAAGATGCCAGTGGCTAATGTTACACCAGTTTAAACAAATTTGTAATTCAGATTGGATGCTATTGTCTTAATCTAGTCCATACATCAGGGTTGTAGGTGCAGAAAACTAAGGGTGGGTGGTTGATAATATCGGTAAAATATAAATAATAAGAGCGGATTTTAAGGAAGGGCAAGGGGGTTAATAAAAGGTAGGTAGAGGGCCATAAAATTAACCCTGCCCACCATAACTACATCCCTGATACATACATTAACATCCAATCAGAATTGGGAATTCCTTTAAGACTGGTGTAACAATAGTCACTGCCTATAAAAATAGAAAGAAGAAACAATAGGACCAAGGTCCTTCCAATAAAGAACAAAATATGAAAATGCAAAAATATACATATAATTTCTAATTGAATAAATTGTCATAAATAAGAAGTAATAAGAATGCTAAAATTAAATAATTTAAGTTAAATATGTTTTAGTGTTCCTACATAAAAATTGTACTTAAATGTTTTCTACAAATGGAATGAGGTAAGGTAAGATAAGGAAAGATACAATATATGAGGCATGTAAACTGTACCAACTTTTCAACGAAATAAATGTAAACTAAAAAAAAGTATGAAAACAATGTATAAAAAATATAAATCAAGCTATGATTTTCATGCAATGGCCAAATATGATATTTAACTGGTAAATTAATTAATCATATTGTTAAATCTATATAGTGCTTTCCATGTCATTAGCGTCTCATAGTGCTTCACACTATTAAACTGATCATTTTAAATGACCGTACACTGACACCAAAATCACAACCATACTGTAGTGCTACTTGTTCTTGCAACAATACAACATATTATTTCCCACCCTTTTCTTGAAATTCCCTCCATTCCTTGTTGTACTTACAAATCTTCCATCAATTGACCTCATTGCTGCGAAGCAGCCAATTCATATTCTTGACAGTAATTTGATCTCTAAAAGGTCATTGTTTGTCAAAAAACAAGGGCCTAAGACGACTGAAAAGCGGAGTTTTCTTCTTTCGTTCTGCCGGGTAAAATCAATTACTTTAGGCACGTTTGTAGACTAACCAACACGTACCAACGTCCGCATGTCACGCTAGCCTTATCCTACTCTAGGCCTAGACTAGCTAGGATGGTATAGGCCTAGCCTTGAAGGGACGAAGGTCCCAATGAAAAACAACGTCGCTCCTTAATAGCTAACATTGTCTATTTAACATCACAATAATTCATTATTAGACCTATAGTTGTTTTTTGAATTGTACTCCATAAATCTCAGCCGATACCTCGCACAATTCGAGTAACGTCTCGTATCTATTGTCGAGACGGACGTCATGGCTCGCTGGCTCACACTTGCGATGTCTCGCACTTGGGATCAAATAACACGCTGGCTCGCACTTTGGCAACACTTTGGCAGTCAACTCGCCCCTAGAAAACCCGCCCTTGGAAACTTGCCCCATAAAAAAATGTACACTTCCTAGACCATGCAGTCTTCAAAATAAAAATTGTAACCTTTGGTAACCAACTACATTTTCCACATACATAGAAATTTTTGAAACTTTATTAAAAAAAAAAAGTATAATTCATCACTATAGACACTTTTGACAAAAATGAAAAATTACGACTTTGTTACCCAATGAGAAGTGTTCTAATATAAACAATGGGTCGAGTCACATATTATTTGTTATATTTTTATTATTCATTATTTTCACTTGACTCGTATAAATAATTTTGTTCGAAGAACATTTATATGCAGTTATACTTCGCAGCACTTCACTTGCAATTTGCAATTTCTAGTCTAACCTCTTTCATCTATACCCAGCATATAAAATTGACTTCATCTCAATTGGCACAGTTACATTAAAATATTCTCTTTATCATTTGACACGCGGTTGTAGCTTTACTCATCCCTCAAGAAGGCCTCAAATTGTCCTTTCACCGTTCTTCCACTAGAACATATCATTGACCCAGAATATCATGTTGTCCTTTTATTGAAGCCTGGTTTTCCTAAAATTGCTACACACTTTCCTTGTCACTATCACGTCAGTGCAGCAATTGCAGACAAACCACCGTCGACAGTGTAGCAATTTTTTGGAATCCAGGCTTAACATTTACCTCAACCTGCTAGTAAAGCAGATAATCCAATTAACTCCCAAATATATTTTTTCCTGGGTATCAACAATAGATACAATTGGCAACCTCTATTCTGTACAGTGATGGCACTTGGATTTGTCAGAGGAAGGGCAGATCTCCTTTTCAAGACTGCAAGTGGACAGGGCCAGGGGCTGTGCAGAACCCTTTGGAGAGGGTGCAAAGCCCTTGAAACTTTTTATGATTTAGGGATCTTAAACGCTATTGAATAGAGTTTAGAGCTTTCTAACATATGTAATTAGAAATACATAGGAATTTTATACCTCCCTGATGTTGAAAGGGAAAAAAACTCTCTCCCTCAAGGACCTTACTAACCACATAGCTACAAGCAGGTACAAATCACCCGACTCTTTCAATTGCCAATTGTGTCTATTTTAACTGCATGATACCACACTATAACCAATATGCTAAGTTCAGTAAACCCTGTTTAATCCCTCCCATCTCAACCGCAGTTCATAAAATCCTCATAATACAAAAGAAAAAAACTAACGTAATGAAAATGACGACATCAATACAATGATACACAAATGAAATGATGATTCTAGCTGACACACTGCTGCATGATAAATGTGATGAAAATGATGACTATGCGAACTAATAATAATGATCAAATGACAGTAAATAAGCAAATGCTAATTGTTAGCACTTAAGTACATGGTGTTAAAATGATAAATACATTCAAATTCAAAATGAAAAATTATAGCAAATCTACTGCATTGAGTTGCACTTGACATCGTTTGATAAATATCATCAAAAGAATTCAAGTTACACGTATAGATGCAACACATGGAGTCGACAAAATGGCTCTGCAATCCAATTGGCTTATCATCACCATGGCAACTACCAGTTCTGATATTCAGCTTGTCGCAAAATTAACTCAATTCTGTGAACCCGTGGTAATGATGCAAACAATACTTATCTTCTTGAAAAATCAGTACAAATATTGTTTTTCTAGTGTTTTATATTCCATGTTTGGTTTAGTCTTTATTCCCAATATAAGTTTCCATACCATATTTCACACCAGTTTAGCTTATTAAAAAAAAATAATATTTTAATTATTTATAAACATGGAGGAAGAAGCTTATATAAACAGACTGACCAAGACCAATGTGCATTTATATGAAAAAAAATGAATAATGAATGGATTTTAGCAGCCAGCGACCATGTTATGTCAAATTAAATCTACAGTGTCTGCTCATGCGTACTAGTATCATGCAAGTATGAGTGTGATAAGGCTAGGAAAGTAGTACCATTTGTCTTCTTCGCCTCACGCTGTGACGACTGAACAATTGGAGGCTGCTCATCTTCAGAGGAACTATCTATGGAAGTTGGGGGTACGGGATGTGATATCAATGAATAGATAACATTCAACCTTCACTATTAGGTGTATACACATACAGTACACTTTAATTGTGATGGGGAAAATAAGTGTAGGGGGTGGTAATATGGGGGCACATACTGTAGAAGTATTTACCCCATCAGAAATATATTAAATATACCATTCCCACTAAATATGTATGAAACTAGAATGTGATCCAAGTAATCTTAAGTGATTAATAATAATATTAGTTCTGACAATGCAGTACACAGTCTACAGGCATGCAATATACAATTATCAGTTTATATCTGAAATTATTAATTTATAATCTTGAGACATGGATGACATAACTAAAATAAACTGTCCTTGATTGTAAAGGTTAAAGGTTAACTTTGATTACAGATTTTTCTAACTACTCATTCTGTTAATGGTGTGTATGTGAAATGCTGCATATACAGAGTGATGCTGACTCAACTCCAAGGTGTGTGTGTGTGGAGGGGGTTGGTGTCCCAGATGTTCTACATTATTCTACTTTTTCTAGTACAGTAAAAAAAAAATTATATTTTTTATCAGCTGGCATCGTATGAAATCCAGTCTTCTTACATCACTGAGTCTGCTGGAAAGTACTGTCAGTGCTACCTTATAAAAGTGCATTTGGTGCTTATATTAATCATAAAAATAATTGCTTCTATTATATATGCTCTTTAAATACACAAATCTGACAAAGAATCAATGTTTTGAAGTGGGCGCAATCACGTGCTGGAACAATCGGGCGGTTCTATTTTTGTCAAAGGGGTGTTCTTAAAGGACTAGTGGCAATTAGCTGATTTATGCAGGCAGGTATTCACGAAATAGACACCATAGTAAAAAATACATTAGACTAGATTCTTAACCCAGAGACTGATGGAGAAAATTTGGGATAAAAAAAATATCTTTAAAACAATGATTAATGTATACAATGAAATATAGACTATAAATTTCTTAAACCAGAGAAAATCTGGGAAAAAAAAATAAATCTTTAAAAAATATCTTTAAAACAATGATTATTGTATGTTAATGCCTATTGTAAGAATGCTAGTGTATGACCAATGTGGATTGGTTTGTAAACTAAACTGTAAAGTATCTTTATATTATACTTTGTATACATATGTGTTCTTTCCCCTATAATAAAACCATTCCTCCTACCTACTCCCTGTTTTAAATAACACAGGAATAAATATTCTTTGTATTGGTAAATTAAAGCCAATCTTGAAATAAAGTAAAGAATTATGCTATATTTAAAATCCTAGTCTTTTACTTGAGTGTTATTTAGCTAAAAAGTATTAAAAATATGATTTATTAATCATTTAAATCTTTCTACAAGAATGTGTTATATTTGTTATCCAGTGATTGATTTTACATTTGCACATATTTTCAATACATGAAGAAAGCAATCATATTCAAAACTAAGAATGCAATTAATGTTCAGTAGATAATGTGCTATGATTAATGTTCTATTTGACTTATGAACATCACAAACAACATTCCCCAACTGAAAGACAAGTATCTTAATTTATTATCGAAGGTAAAAATTAAAGGCTATCCTAGTTCATGACTATGAATTCATATCACTTTGTCGTATAACAAAAATATATCAAGTAATTATCTCAATCGAGGAACTTCAATTACAATAATGAAGATATTTCACAAAAAAAGTCCTTGTATTCATATATTCTGTATTAAAAGATCTATCACTTGAGCGTTTCAATGTTATTACAATAGTATCTATCATCAAAAATTAGAGTGTGAACATGTGATGGCAGACTGCATTATGGGATTGCTGTTACCTGATTCACCGACGCAGTCCTCATCCGCCTCTTCTATTTTCCCCTTTGACATCCTTTCTAGTTGATCTGAAACGAAAACAATAATGTATTGTTTTTATATATAACATTTCTAAAGGCCTGTTTATACTTCAACGATAACGATAAAAAAGCTAAAAAGCGATTGTTCATATAGAAAACAAAAGAAATAAGAGAGGTTTGTACACTAGGACGATTCGATAACAATTTATCATGTATACAATAACAAAATATTTTAAAAAATCAAATCAGATGATGTCATAATCATGGAAAAACGATAAAATCGTTGCTACTACTACGATTTTAATGTTTTTCCATGATTATGACGTCATCTGATTTGATTTGTTAAAATATGTTATCACATAACCGTTCTAGTAAACAGGCCTTTAGACTGACAACGAACGAGCATTACTCCGAATAAAAAGATGACCCAGTAAAGGTTGAAACGTAGAATTGTGGCCTCCCTCTCTTTATCCGCCCGAGTAACGTTTGTCGTATGATATTTAAACATAATCAACGCATCCAAACTATATCTTGTAATTGATGTGTTTTCCCTACCTTTTTCTACATCTGCACTCAACTTTTTGTTTTTTATCAGGATTTTCTTCTTCAACTTGCTTAATGGAGGGAGTGGACGATTCGGTTCAAGCTAAAAAAAAAAATATAAATTACATGATGCAATGCTTTGAAATAATATTATAAAAGAAAATGAAGAAATGGTGTTAGTCTTGGTGGTGGTTGTGATGATGATGATGGTTCTTGGTGGTGGTTGTGTTGATGATGGTGGTGGTTTGATGATAATGGTGATTCTTGGTGGTGGTTGTGATGATGGTGGTTCTTGGTTGTGGTGATGATGGTGGTTCTTGGTGGTGGTGGTAGTGGTTGTGATGACGATGATGCTGCTTATAACATCATTAACATTATTAATAAGAGGAATTAAAATCTTACTGGATAATCAGCCAATGGCTCCTTGAGAAGATAATCCCCAAGAATCTCTTCACAATAGTAAGCTAGCTTGTACTGCTGTTTTTTACCACAATGATTCTCAAACGACAGAATCACGGGATACTCGGAGGTGATAAATGCGGTGTCTCTTATAGCGTAGATTACATCCTTAATAAACAAAGAAATCAAAATATTTCATACAAATTTTCATTTTTATCCTTTACATTTATATATTCCTTAGGATTTAATCTATGCTCTTATAGCATACATACAGGTACATCGTTTTCAAACAAAGAAATCAAAATATTTCATAAAAATTTTCATTTTTATCTTTTACATTTTTATATTCCATATTTTTTAACTTTACATATGACAAAAAACACCCCTGGGTGAATCAAGTGTATCCATGTAAAAATAAATAAAATTATTATTACATTACAACTTGTAGATAATCTAAAACTTTATGTAGTTTTAAATATATTATTTTTTATTTCTTAAAATGTTGTCTGCTCAAAATGTTCTGACATAGCTCTGGTCATATGACTAAATACCAGCAGTTAACAGACATTTTGTAGCAATTTCAAAAACTGGTATTAGATTTAATTGTTCTAGACTTCCTTCTCAATCACCAGCCAGTCATTCAGCAAGTGTTTCAAGGTATTTTTGTGAGATCTCTCTGAAATGTTCGTTTGCAAATGACCTTAAACGCACATGAACTTTCATTTCAAAGATGATATATTGGATAAGTAATAAATTTGAAGTATGGAAAATAATAGAAATTTAAAATTAAAATGTGAATAACTGTCAGAAAAGAAGAAAATGTGTAGGCACGAGGGAAATAAGTTTTGTCTTGTGGTGAAAGAAGATATGTATATTATGGTAATGTTATATCATATTGCATATGTCACTATTCCTTAATATCATTGTTTCTATAAGCTCTGATCAATCAACACCTACCTTCAAGGATCTATACAAATGTTTTAAATCTTAACTTAAAATGATGGATTTAAATGATGATTGTGGTATGAGGTTATAACTTAAATAAACTAGAATTAACAGAGTTCATAAGAATTATCAAAATTACCACATAGAAATATAATAATGATTTATCTAATATGATAGTTAATATTTTAGTCTCGTGGTTACAGAAACCAGAATGTCATGTCATAATTTAAGTCAAAGTAATTAATATGGATTTATACATGTCAATTTGAAGTCACTGGAAAAGATAAACGCAGAAATGTTTGTTGGATGCAAAGATAAGATTTATTTATATAGAAGACTGTAAGTTTCAAATTTTATATTCTTCAATGTACTAATAGGCTACAGACAATGAGGTGAATTCACACTGATATTGATAATAATGAAATTAGTACATTTGGTACAAAGTAACATGATTATAATTGGTAGAAATTTTTATAGCACAATTTGGAGTATCAATGGCAAACCGAACAAAGACAGAAGCAGTTGAAGTCAAAGAAAAACAACTCTAGTATGGAAAAATATTTACAGAAAAAGCATTTCAAAAAGTTTAATTTTTTTATCCAATTTCTCACTTAAAATGGGAATCAATTTTATTTAAGTTTTTTCATAATCTTTTTTTTTTATTCCAATTTATATTATGTATCAAATATAGTGTCAAATTTGAACCGCAAGGAGACAAATGATAATTATTGTGCTGCAAGAACCTTCTAGAATGACAGAAAGATATTGGATTAATTGTACAATGAACATAGCATGACAGAAGTATTCAGTATTTTGTGTAATGATTGACCGAATGATTCCTATTTTCTCTAATATCATGTATTTTTGTGAGTGTAATTTTATTGCCAACATTACACAATACAAATTATTGGATGAAAAGCAAAAAAAATTGAGGTGTGACCAGGCATTTCAATTAGTAAATAAAATGTATAAAATTATTATAGCATCTTCCAATAATATTATAGTGTCTTTTATAGATGCTGCACCAAGGTTATGAAAGTCTTCCTACTATAACACACAATTTAATGTACTACTATTGACCTGTCTCTTATACACATCTAGATGTGTATAAGAGACAGAAGCCAAGGAGGTTAACTGATGTTGATGGACGCTCTTCTATATTTGTTTCGGAATCCATGATTCTTCATCAGTGACAAGGGCGCAACTCAATACTGCAATTCGGGTGCTGAATAAGTGGACCGCACTTAAATTATCTTATATTTTTCTTTTAAACGTATTTCTTTAACTTTCCAACTACACCTTCTGTGCTTGTTTGCCTACCATATGGAGGCACTGTAAAAATATACAAAAATTAATTGTTATGAGGCATTGGTTCCTCTGTAGCTATATAGTGGTATTTTGATTGAACTGTCTCTTCTACATTGTAATAAAAATGTCTTTATATTGTGAATGACATTAATATGTCATATCGTTAATATAGAAGGTCGTTAATGATACTGAAATGCACAATATGGAGTTTGTGTGTTGATAAATATCAGTGCAATTTTCTGCCTTTTGATTTCTAAGTAAAAATGCATTTCAGACAATTAACACAATATTGCATAATAATGAGGAATGCCATAGAAAACATTATTATCTACAAGATATATTAATTACAGATTTCTTTTAAATTTATGTATTTAATTAATAATACAAGGTTGTTAATTATACTGAAATGCATAGTATATTGGGTTTGTGTGTTGATAAGTATCAGTGCAATTTTCTGCTTCTTGATTCTAAATACAAATGGATGCCAAAAAATTAACACAATACTGCATTTAATAATGAGCAATGCCATAGAAAATATAATTATCTACCAGATATATTAATTATGGATTTCTTTTAAATTTATGAATTTAATGAATAATCAACAACTAAATGGAATATTTACTTTAAATTAAAAATATATTTTGATTACCAAAAACTTGAAAATCAACATAATTACTTAAAGCCAATGTTATTTTCCTACTAAAAAATATAGTTAAAAATTAAATGATAAAATTAATTCATAATTAATAATTAAATATAATACGTTATAATTAATTTAAAACTAATTAATTTAGGATTATTTAATTCAAAATTAAGAATTACTAATTAAATAGTAATCAAAAAAGAATATATACTTTGAATAGGATGTCTGTACACATGGCCTTTCCATGAGTGATAATTGGTTCCTCCTCGTCAGTCTTGCCATCCCAGCAATCCAACTCGATACACCTGTAACCATATCAAATATTAATTTTGTTAAATACATAAAACACACAGGACAAAATGTTACTCAGGAAATATTTAGCATGCATTGCTGGTGGCATGGGGGGGGGGGGTGCACAAGAGACTCCTTCTCAGTCGGCAAAGAAATTATGCTCAAGTAGTTAAAAATCACCTCATATCATATCATTTTTCCCCTCAGTTAATCGTTGAACCATCATACATCACCTACAGCCCCCATCAGACCACCCCACCCCCAAAAATTTCAAGATCCCTATATACCACCACTGACGGTCCCATGTTACATAACATAAATATGTGTAGGCGCATCCACATATCATTAGCTTGTCTGTAAGCCTATTTTGGATTATTGTGTCTGTATGCTCACAGGGCGGAGCTTATCATTCGACGGGCTGTAAACTTTTAGCAATATTTGGATCAATCATGTAGACTCGTGCAGTGACTGCAAATGACTCAGGAATTTAGCATGGGGATAAAGATGATAAAAAAAAAAAAAACGAAAGTGATTATGGTGGAAAAGGTACAAGACATCACCTGCAACCAGCCAATAGGACTTGGCGATACATCTCCACGGCTGATTTGCCTCCAAATTGTCGACCAATCAGGTAAGTGTTATGACTTGAGTTGATAAAGTAATGGCTCAGCGGTTGCTCCATATCTTGGTAAACTTCCAGACGGTCAAGGAATACAGGAGCATTCTCGTCTGACATCAGGTATCGGCACAAACCATCCACGCTCATTCGTTCTAAAAGATCACATGATTTCATCTTTATTAAACTTAATATTTAGCAAAGGTGTTCCAACCCGCATGCATGCAAATTTGTTATAATCATACAAGCGGCGCTCAAAAATTACATAAATGCAATTTAAATATGACAAAGTCTAAGCTGATATATTACTAGTAACTCTTTAATTTTTTTTTATATACACATTCAGGAGTGACATGAAGTGCATTTTTAAAAAAAATTTTAAAAGGTAAAAGGTAAAACAACACCTAAAAATAAAAACACAACATATAACAACATAAATAATGAACATGTATGAATATATATATATATATACATTACAAAAACTCCTTCCACCAAGTAATTCCCTAAACAATTGGAAAATGTCTGACAATAACAGAAGGTTACACACAATTTAATGTACTACTATTGACCACTTTAAGAACCTCCATTTAACTGACACAATGAAACAACATTAAACAGTGCAATAAATGCTTAGAGTATGTCTTGATGGCTCCACACATAGTCTACAATATTGCGGTTGATAATTATCTCATTGAGGCTGCTACATTGCATTTGACTATAACATTTCAGGCATAAAAATAATCGTTAAAGCTAAAGTTATTTACATTAAATTTTGATTAAAATGGATTGATTTTTGGTTCTATTATACATTTTCAACTATATAGCTTTGTTAAATATTTATTATCTGTGAATTGCTAATCAATTTCAAATCATCATCAAAATACATTGCCTATTTTGGCATATTTAAGTTATTATTTTATTTATTTATTTTAATAGGATTTATACAGCACATATATCCAGAAAACTGCTCAAGGCGATCTTTTCCCTGGTCATTGGATACAGAATCAATCATACACAATGTGCCACCTCCTCCGCTCTCTGGGGAATTTTTCTAGTTACGTGTGTAATCAGTACTACTAATTTCATTTCCGAATCATTCACCTCCTACCAGGTACCCATTTATATTCCTGGGTGAAGAGAGGCAAATGCAGATAAAGTGTCTTGCCCATGGACACAAGCAGTGTGACGAGCATCGTTCTCGAACCCCTGACCTTTAAACTGAAAGTCCAACGCCTTACATGTTGCGCCACACGCTTCTAAAAACTTATAAACTTTAAAAAAGAAAAAAAATTCCCAGGAAGGGATAAATAATAAATATATTCTTTGCATAATTGTAAATCAGTTTAAAGATTTTCAGAATAACATCTTTTAATTTATGTTGAAAAAAATGTTTAATGCATTAGAATATTTTGAGGGGCAACTGCCTACCAAATTTTCGTATCTTCAGAGTAAAAGCCTGTAATTATATTCACCTGAGTTTGTAATGTAAGCCCTGTCTCTTATACACATCTCTCTTGAACTCCTCAGTGCATCCTAGTCAACTCTTGGCTTCTAGCTTAAATGCTAGCTTCATTTGTTATTTTTTTTCTGTTGGAAAAATCCTGGCACTACCACAGTTTTACACATAATGCATCAATCTGGCATATTGCTTTAGAAGTTTGTATCCTATAAACTATCCTTCTGGTAAGAACATTAATAACATTGTCTTGGCTGTCTGTCTGTCTATTTTATCTATCTGTCTTTTTGTCAATAAATACTAAGTGCAATTAGTACATGAGGCGTGGGTGGGCCACCATACAGTCAACTTTAATATCACTGCAAAGCTGAAAAGGTCACTTTCTAAGAAGTAGAATGACTCCATGATGCTAATAATTATCCAAGATCTGAATACCTATACAGAACAGTGAGATCTGAATATTCATATATAATATGACATACAGGAAATAATCATATATGAATAGTCAGATTTAAAGTCCCATTCCTGGCAAAATTTCACTAAAAAAGATTTTTTTTTATAGAAAAAATGCATATGCATTACTCTATTTATTATAAACAATGGAAAAATATTGGCATAAATTTCAGTTTTACGCAAAAGAATTAAAAAAAAGAGAAATACAAACTATTTCTCATAGGAGATTACCATTTTCTCGACGAATTCTTCGTTACTAGGCAAATTCAGAGGTTGTAGATCGCATCCGCTAGAATGCTCTCGCTTTTATGTATACTTTATACGTTCTATAAAGTCCGCCCTCTCTGATGAAATTGGTTTTTGTACTTCGCATCTCGCACACTGCGATCGAAGTAGGCCTGAGATATGTTTGTTTAATTGTCAAAATCTCGGTCAGAATCATATTTTTCAACAAATTTAAAATAATTCCTATTAAATATTATATTTCACAAGTGTCAATACTAGCAACGGAAAATATCATGTTGGCCGTTTTTATGTGTGATACACAGAACTTAAATCGAGGTAAGGCTAGGCCTAGACTAGCAGTGTTGTATAGGTTAATGTTTTCGGTGCCTACTATATTTCTTCGCAGACCTATCGCAAAATTAAACATGAAAAATCCATCCGCATTTATTTTTTGTGTGGAACACAAAAAATCAAACTTCAGTTTTATTTTACATTTTTTTCATGTTTAGGAATGTCTAAATTCAGTTAAATTAGCAATTTCATATTACATTTATAAATCTTTATAACATATATAAGAATCAGATTTTTCTTAACAACTGAAATCTTGCCGGGAATGGGGCTTTAAATATTCATGAAAGACATGATGAATATTCATTACACTAGATAGAATATTTGTATATAGTCAGATATGAATATTCATAGTCAAACATGAATATGGTATTCAAATAAGCAGCAAACTGGAAAATTGGTTCCTATCAAAAATACAAGTTATGACAAGCTAATTTATATTATAGCCGATCAGACTAAATAGCTCAGCATGTTTACATTTTCAGGCATAGAAAAAGGATTATATATATTAGGCTCAAATTAATTATGACTCATGAGTTTGAGACTTAAAGATTCACAGTTAATGTACAAGGAAAGATAACTCCAAATTTAATAGTGACTTGTATTATATGACTTAACACATACCTACACATGGATTAGCAGAGTGGTTCTACTGAAACGTTATCTTAACAAATTCTTAAGAATTAATGAGATAAAGAAACAAATATGGATGTGAAGCTATGAGGGAAAAGATTGACACATGGATGATAAACGATAGTAATTCATTTTAACTAGATTACATGCTAGTCTTTCACTCATCCAGGTTGATAGACGGTCAAACTCAACTTGTAATCATTTTTCAAGATTCAAGAAGAAAGAGTTCACTGTTGAATGTAAATAATTGTCAAAATGTGAATAATTATAAATGTTAATGATTACAAATTTCAATAATTAAAAATGCAAATAATTATATTTGTGAATAATTAAACATGAATAAATATAAATAATAATAACTATAAATATGAATAATCATGAATGTGAAATTTTACTATTTATGTGAATATTTAATAAAATTAGTAGTGAAATGGTAGGTAGTAACATAAAAACATTCAAGAAAAATATTTTTTAAAAAGGCATTTTGGAAAGAGAGTAATGTCATAGGCTATGACATAACACACACATACACATATAGGTAAGGTATAATATAATATATTATAATACAATACATATATATGTAATATATAGGTAATCATGTAAATAATCTTCAGTATTTTGTGCAATAGTGCTTTACATAAGAAATTTAAGTTCATTTTGGAAGACACAATTCATCTGTTATATGATTCCATTGTTGTAAATACCGTAGATCTTGCAGACTCCGTCACCCCAAAGCAACTAATAGATACAAGAACTCATTAATACCATCTGCCATTTGCTCATATGACCACAGAACACAATACAATGGATATCTATATTATTCCATATATTTTCTAACTCACCTTTGTTTTTGTATGTAAATTGTATATGTTTGATATCTTAACTAACTATATCCTGTATTTTTTTATGTATTTTTAGCTGCGATGAGGAGCTCTAGAAACACTCGGCTGATTGATTAATAGATGATTGAGTAATAGATCTTTTTTTAGCTCTACTGCCTCTATTATACTGCCCTCATGAGGCTGATTGATTATTAGATTTTTTTAACTCTACTGCCTCTATTATACTGCCCTCATGAGGCTGATTGATTAATAGATCTTTTTTAGCTCTATTATACTGCCCTAACGAGGAGCTCTAGAAACACTATGCTGATTAATAGTTGATTGATTGATAGATATTTTTTAGATCTACTGCTTTTATTATACTGCCCTCATTGGAGCTTCCAAGATTACGAGAACAAACCTCATGATATTTTTATGATAATCGAATATCTGTATCTGTATGTATGTATGTATGATATGTTTGTCTATGTTTAAAGATAATAAGCAATTGTCTAAATGTGATTCAGAGATCATAATATTGCTCCTTGGCTGTTTGCACCAAAAACTGCTTGTAAAGATACAGTCAACTTTTAGTTTTCATTATCCAGTTTCAATGGCAGCCATTTTACTTCACTTTTTCGTTAAATGAGAAGATTATTTTTTATTGAAGATACTGTATGTCTTAATAAACCAATAATAACCATTGCTGAAACATAGCAATTAACTATACTAAATTATTGGTATATCAAGCGATAACTTCAATCAAATATTTTATGAAACCAGAGAAAATTCTTTGAGAATTTAAAAATTATTAGAATGATCTGAGTATAAAGGACCTAAGGTGCACAAACAGTACAAGCGAAAATTTTGCGGAAATGAAATTCTTATCCTGTAAGGTTCACCTGTACATGGATTTTAGATATCAAAAATGTACTTATCAACAAATTGTTTAAATCTATGTTTAAGTATTTAAGCCCTATTCTTTACAATAATTTATTCTAGGATTTGCTTTGTCAGATCTGATAATCCTAGTTTGAAGGGGCTGATTAGGGATAGAACAGATAAATAGCGAATAGACCAGGTAAATGGGAAACATAACAGGTAAATGGGGAACAAACCAGGTAAATGGGGAACGGAACAGGTAAATAGAGAACAGACCAAGTAAATGAGCAACAGACCACGTAAATAGGGAACAGACCAGTAAAATAGGAAACAAACCAAGTAAATAAGAAACAGACCAGGTAAATGGG
The DNA here is from genome assembly GCF_011630105.1 of Anneissia japonica. NCBI lineage: Eukaryota > Metazoa > Echinodermata > Crinoidea > Comatulida > Comatulidae > Anneissia > Anneissia japonica. The sequence continues at coordinate 345,405 of NW_022694779.1, read as the reverse complement.
AACAGAACAGGTAAATAGAGAACAGACCAGGTAAATGGGCAACAGACCACGTAAATAGGCAACAGACCAGGTAAATAGGAAACAAACCAAGTAAATAGGAAACAGACCAGGTAAATGGGAACAGAACAGGTAAATAGAGAACAGACCAAGTAAATGGAAAACAGAAATGTACATATCAACAAATTGTTTAAATCTATGTTTAAGTATTTAAGCCCTATTCTTTACAATAATTTATTCTAGGATTTGCTTTGTCAGATCTGATAATCCTAGTTTGAAGGGGCTGATTAGGGATAGAACAGGTAAATATCGAATAGACCAGGTAAATGGGAAACAGACCAGGTAAATGGGGAACGGAACAGGTAAATGGGGAACAGAACGGTAAATAGAGAACAGACCAAGTAAATGGGGAACAGACAAGTAAATGGGAACAGACCAAGTAAATGGAAAAGAGACCAGGTAAATGGGCAACAGACCACGTAAACAGAACAGGTAGATAGGGAACAAACCAAGTAAATAGGAACCAGACCAAGTAAATGGAAAACAGACCACGTAAACAGGGAACAGGCCAGGTAAATAGGAAACAGACCAGGTAAATGGGGAACAGACCAGGTAAATGGGCAACAGACCATGTAAATAGGAAACAGACCAGGTAAATAGGGAACAAACCAAGTAAATAGAGAACAAACCAAGTAAATAGAGAACAGACCAAGTAAATAGAACAAACCAAGTAAATGGAAAACAGAACAGGTAAACAGAGAACAGACCAAGTAAATGGAAAACAGACCAGGTAAATGAGGAACAGACCTGGTAAATGGGCGAACTAAGTAAGTAAATGGGGAACAGAACAGGTAATGATAAACAGACCACGTAAATGGGAAACAGACCAGGTAAATGGGGAATGGAAAATTGGCAGGAGAAACTGAAAGTAGGGAAAGAAGTTGTAATTGGGAAAAAGAGGATGGCAATAGATGGTAGAAATGAGAAATGCCAGGAGATGAATAGGAAAGAAAGATGAGAAAACATGGACTGTGAGTACATAATTATGGAAAGGGCACAAATGCTACATGTAAACGTAAGAATAGGGAATGGATACTAAAGTCTAGTTTTCCTAACTTTGCCGATTTGTCAATGACGAATCAGAGAGCATTCCAAATACATTGGTGACAGCTATATAGGGTAGCGATTGCTGTAGTGACAGTGTAGTAAGTTTATAGAAACTAGGCTTAATAGGCTAAATTGGAAAAGAAGTTGTTAATAAATATAAGGAAATTCAATAAATAAAAATTTCTTGCAAACCAACATTTGTTTCTGTAGACATTAAGATGTGTATAAGAGACAGGTCAG
>NW_022694779.1:264757-344052 GCF_011630105.1 Anneissia japonica | reverse complement strand
ACACTAGTCCTTCCTCAGTGGCGAGTGAGTGAGGGTAGAAAAAGCTAGATGGTATAAAGTGAGAATTTCATGCAAGCATGATTGGAAACAACAGGCTGGATGAGATTAGAATAAACAGCCTAAACAAGTAAACAGGAAGGCCAAAACTAAACTTTAGAGGCAAGCCTCAATAAATAAGCCAAATGATTTATCCAGAAAAAATCTAAGTGATTCTACTTTTTACTTTATTACATATAAAGTACATTACCTCAACCAACCTAAGTTTTTCTTTTCATCAAAGTCACTGTGCCTTGTAATAGCACACCAGATAGATGACGCATTAAAAGTGTTTTTTTAAATTATTATTATTCATTACGGTGTACCCCCTTTGAATTACACAAAAAATATTTTTGCAAGCAGCATTGAAAGAGCTAGCAATTAGAAAGGCATAATATTCTTTCAAAGGATAATTTACCACTTGGAAAATAGAGTAGGTTTTAGTATGCATTGTGGAGGATGCTGGCAGAAATAATTACATGCTTAATAACAAGAAATTAACATGTAATCAAAGGAGGAAACATAGATATGGTAATATCCAATATCCTTAACTTCATGTACTTTTTGCAGTTAAATTTATTAGGCTTTTGTTGGTTTTTACTTACACAATATCTGATTACACTACACTTTGTATCATATGATGTTCAACTGATTGTTTAATTTGAATTTTGATTAAATTTATTGTATCATATTGTACATTTCATTGTTTGGGTTTTACATCAGCTTTCTGGAGAGTCAATGCTTTGAGCTCTATTTTTAGATTGGATGGAATATATCCTCATTATTATTATTATGATCATTACAATGCATCTTCAAAATATATGTCGCATACAATTTCTTCAAAATATCTCGCATACACTAATAGTTCTTTTCTATATCATGTAAGATATATAAAATAAAAAAGTAAGAATTTAATAACCTTATTTGATGGTAGTTGAAGTTCTTCTAAAGACTTAGTAACAATCTTCTCTGTTTTTCCTGAGGCAAATGTCCTGGTTAAACTCTTCACTGGGATTTTTCCGTTCGGGTTTACTTGGAAATGGATTCTCATCCAACTGAAAAAATTGGAAAATTAAAAAACTTGTCAAAATCAAACCACAGATTTGTAATCAACTGGTTTGATAATGATAACCTTGATGTGACATTTATTGTCTACCAAATTATGATTGACTGCAAATAATATATTAAAAATAAGTAAAAATCAGTAATCTTATATAAAAGTACACTGGCAGGGCAATGAAATAAACAATTTGAATAATTCATGAGTACCTTGAACTTTTAAACAAAACTATTGCTACCAAATGTAAATTCAGTTTCATCTCATCTTTAAATATTATACTGTACTAAAATACTTTCAGTACAGGTAAGTTCATGACCTTTAAAAAAGGTCAACTGTTGATTGGCAGTTCAAGGTTTGTTAATACATCATACCCAATCACCGGATAGGCACTCTGGATGTTTGTATTTAACTGGGATTACGACAAGGAAATGCAGATTACAGAAAAGAAACATTATATTGACCACAGGAAGATAAATGCGGGCTCAATGAAAAAAATATGTAGGAATGGCATATACTGGCATAGCGTAACTATGGCAAACTACATATACACTTACTGTTTCATCAAACTTGTCATTGGACATACATTACTGGCCTTGAAATTATGAGTGATTGACTGCAGACCATCAACCCATGCCTGCGGGAGAAAAAAAAATCACTCAACTTCAATTGTTTTGTCTAATTCTTATGGATTTGTTGACCTCACAGAGATTGATAATGCTACAAGAATCCTTAAATTGGTTACCAGTGAATTAAGGCATCTATGCAAAGATTATAAGGATGCAATTATGTACGCATCTGTTAAGAGTGTATAACAACTGAACTCAGTCCAAATGGTCAGCTCAGTCGGTAGTGTAGTTACCAAAAGGTCTTGGGTTCGAATCCCAATGGGACATACATTTTTCTAAAAAATTTAATATTAATTAATTGGACAAAGAAAATATTTTCTTAAATTACTAAAAGATATACAAGATAAAGTAGTTAATGAAAAGGTTGTGGGTTCGAATCCTGATGGGATATACATTTTTATCCAATACTAAATATCATCTATTCGTTGGATACAGAACATTTTTTTATTCTAATTTTTTATATCTAGAAGTTACTTCAAATGCATGTACTGTACTTAATTATATTTTTTCATGTTTTCTTTAAGCATGTTTAATAAACCATAATTATACTACTAAGATGGGTAATGGAGCATGTTACTTAATTGAGTTCGCACAATTTGAAATGTTGACTCGAAGTAAACAGACAGTAAATTAAAATCAACATTGTTTCACTATGTAATTAATGGCCAGTATAAAGGCTTGTATGTGCTGTCCAGCTGAAGAGAGTTTGCCAAATACTAGGTCTCCATTGCAGCGATAACAACCAATCAATATACAGTAAACACTTTTATCGCAGTGTTATTGATGCTATAATCATCTTTTGTTTCTCGTAACTACAGTATTTTGTTTATACTTATGTTTTTGCCCAATGGCCATTAGATTAGGGGACTTGGTGGTTACTTCCCTTTCTTATTTGATTTGTTTTTTTTTCTCGTTTAAATACTCATTTCATTTAGTTTAATATTAAGATATGTGTAATATGATATGGCAGCCTTTTGGAATATGTGATAGGGGCTAGGATAAGGGAAAGAGAGAGGAAAGAAGAGAATTAACAGATAGATGATATCCAGAAGAACGTAAGAAGGTATTACAAGATAAAGAGGGATGCAGAGAATAAAAAGAACACAATGATAATTTTCTTTTGTATACCAGTTTTAGGTGACCTTCATTATGGATAAAAAGCCACCACAATATATACATACTTTAATGTATTTTTATTTGTGTTTCCTTATAACTAAGCATGGCTGGCCAAAGATGGTCAGCTTGTGGTTAAAACTCTTTGACCACACGGTTCAGAAAGTAAATCCTTGCTGAGCTACTGGAGGCTCATATGGGCTGGGGCTTATCCCTACTTTCAAAGCAGCATGAAGAGGATGAGAGCACGATGCTCCCCCTGGGTGGGACGCTGGTCCACCGCAGTTTACTCCCAGAAATTTGCTGGTAGTGAATCTTGGCAGTTTAATCTGAACCTGTCCTTTACGATTGGGAATTTTAAAGTTACAATATCATCTAAATCTTCTTTAATTTCTGTATCTGAAAAACCTTGACCTGGATTTGATGTGTCTTCTTTTTACTTGAGATTGAATAAAGATGATTTGCCCCCAAAATATCCTTTTTTATTTATTTATTTTTCGTCACTCCTTTTTTTCCCCCTTAATTTAATTTCCTCTTTTATATTTTATTATTTTCCTTTTCTGATTTCCTTTATAATTTAATTTACTCCTATATTTTCATCTTCTATGCTGCCGACAATTGTCTTTCACTGTTTCTACATCATGAAATGTAACAGCAGAATAAATAATCAGACAATTAGTAACATAGCGGATTCAGGTGATGATGATAACATAGCCAACACAATATCATTACTTGCAAAATCGATATGCATACTCGGCTAATGTTTCCTACAATGTTATGATTGAGTGATACTATTAACATAGTATTAAGGCTAACAATACTTTTGAGAATATTACTTAACGAAATGTAATTGGATTTATATAGTCCTTTATTCCAAATTGTCAAAATGCTCGAGGCATGGACTAGTTCACACAGTAACTGAAATGATTGGTTATTTTGATGGGAATGATTACCTTAACATTTGGCTAACAAAATACTTCCATAGAATTTTAATGTAAATTTCATAATAGTTGATTATTTTATGTTATGCACCTTTTGTCAGATTTGCTCAATTTTAAGATTCTGTTAGACAATCTTTGTGCTGATTCAATACTGCTTAAAAAAATCCTTACAAATTGCAGTTCCGTAACCGTGCAAGTGAATCTTGGCAGTTTAAGCTGAAACTGTCCTTTACGATTGGGAATTTTAAAGCTACAATATCATCTTAATCTTCTTCATTTTCATGTTAAGGACAACTGAAGTCTGCATCACCAAGGGTAATTGAATACCCATAGGTTGTGATAATATTTAAAATGACACATTTTATTGCCATTGTTAAAAATCACCTTGAGAAATTTATTTCATGCGTTTACGTCAATTTGCACATAACATTTACATTTATTATTAATATAAACATTTTTTAGTGACCTGAATTTTGTATTATTTTTTTTTCAGGACAAGACATAGGAGTATCTCTTGATCTATCAAATGTTACAACACACTGCATAGTAGTGTAAAAAAAACCCCTCATTGTATACACATTAAATATCAACATTGAAATTTCATAATTTAAATATGATAAAAAATAACTTTCAAAGAAAGCAGTTAAAAAAATTTTTTTTTACTGATTTAAATATTTTTACTACAAAAAACGTTAGGTGGAATACCATACAATTTAACATTATATATGCGAAGAATATAGGATTGGTTTTTATACATCCATAAATTGGCTAGAAATTTTCACATTCTAATCATCAATTTAAATATGCCATTAAAATATCTTGAAGGAAAAAACTTAGTCTTATCTCTTTTTTAAATGAAGCACTTCTATATTTTCTATCACAAAAGTAAAATGTTGCGACTTTTATTTAGAGATGGTCGCAGACAAGAAACTAATATTTTTCACTACCACATTGTACACGTTTAAGCTTAAAACAGACAAGCAAGCGTCAGCTGGTCCCTCAATATATAATGACCCAATGATAAATATAAATGCATATATTCATAAACGATGCACGGTTTTGTGTTCATTAATCTAGAAATTTAAAAGAGAAATAATGTAATTAACCAATAAGAACATAGCTTTAACTTCAAAGACGAATATGCTAATTTATAGCAAGTTAATCGACATCTGCATAAAGCAATTTTTCATAATCAGTATAATGGTAACATTGCCCTCCATGTCTGCAGCATCCTCATCCAGGGTAGTAATAATGGGTTGCTAGTCTGTAGCTTCCTCATCCAGGGTAGGAATATTGCTTTGCAAATTTGCAGCTTTCTTATCCAGGGTAGTAATATTACCTTGCAAGTCTGCAGCTTGCTCATCCAGCTTCTAATATTAAAGAGCAGGAATACAGCCTTACGGCATCATCCTCTCAACACGTAATTCATGGTAGGACATTGAAAGATTATGCCTTGGATTCTATGGAACACTGCGTCAGGGTCCAGGGTAATAATCGGACAGCACTGATTAGATACCATATAATGATTAGATAGTATAGTAGTGCCACTAGGCCAAAGATTTGCAGCAAGTATAATGAGGTTAACAAGTGGGAAACAATGGGTTAGGGTGCTGATCCAAGGCAGTATGTAGCAATGATAATACCATTTCACAAATAGGTGAAATAAACCAAAATAAGACAAAAAGAAAATGCTTTGTAGATATCTAATCCTTTGACTCAATACATATTGCCGGGATTGGATATGGATTCTTTTAACCTGTGCATAAAAAGGCTTGCCAGATTGGAAAAGATAAGTATCTATGAAAATTCCTCTAATATTGCTAGAATATAAGAAAGTAGCAAGCACCCATGAATACGCCCACACCTTAGTAGGTAGTGCACATACGCCCCTTCAAAAAGTTCCTCGCAATTAGACGCCCCCAAAAAATCATGGTCAATTTGTTAAAAAGCACCTAAAATCACCTTATTTTGCAAATTAGCATTCCCTCAACTGATCATTGAGCCCCTCCCCCACTTCACCTTCATGCCCCCATTAGCACCCCACTTCAAGAATCCTAGATAGGGCACTGCACCTTAGCCTTATATAGCTTAGCTGGTGGAGCATCAAAAAATATTTGGAGGGTCTAAGGTTCAAATCCTGGAGACAATACATTTTTCTCAATTATCATCTTTACGGGAAAATCTAAGCGAGCATATCTACCTAATAGCCTTATAGCTTATTTGGTAAAAAAATTAAATGGTCATTGGAGGGTCTTTGGCTCAATCCTTATATGGGAATAGGTCTCTAACAAAATGTATTTTGATTGACGCTTTTGTGAAGGTAATCATGGGTATACCTTACCACTACAATACTGTTAGCCAGCCATGGATATACCATATACATTGCAACAGTGAAAAAAGAGAATGTGCCATGGAAATTACAACTACAGTATATCATAGCTTTTGCAACCATGAATACCCCACATTTATAAAGAAGACAACAATTGGTTGGCTATACCAGTACTTGGAATGCTGAGTGGCAGATAACCATGACTAGGTATACACTCTTGTAAATCCTTTATGATAAGAGGATATCTATCCCCTCTAATTATATCAGTACTAATGGTACTTGTGTCAACATGCATGGTATTCTATCCATATTAGGACAATACACAGTACCACATCCAATGGCCAAGAGATAGCATGCACTTTCCTACAGCAAGTAGCACTTTCCGTACAGCAAGTACTAAAACATATTATAAAACAGAACATTATATCAAATCATGACAGAACGCAGATTCGTGTATGACAGAACACAGATTTGTAATAACATGCACCAAAGAGATTACAATACTGATTCCCTCTCAATTTAAACTTTTTAAAAGTAATTAAATTAAATTATCAGAGCCTTTAAATGATCCATTATATAACATATGAGGGGGAAAAACAAACACTTAAACTGCTAATCTATTTTTCGTCTTTCACTCCATCAATTAGTCATCTTGTGACTATCCTCCCACCAGCGATAATCCGGTTGACTGTTACACATGCGATATGCTTTATCTAGCTCAGATGCTAACAGTGTTAAACTTCAGGTATCCATGCTTTAATTAACTTTCTCCTGGACATGTGTGGAGCACTGTTATCAAGGTTATTGCTAACAGTAGGGTGTAATTCTACGATAATTTAGAAACGTGATTGTGTTACTCAGTTTACAGATTAATAGATGGCCATACTGTAGACCGGTATCTTCCTCACTGGGACTAACTTTTCTTTTCAAATTTTTTTGATATAGTGCTTCATGATAAGTACACTATGCTTCCTTCTCAGGTAATTTGATGATGATGATGATGATGAAGATGATGATGATGGTGGCAGGAAAAAATGGAAGGAAAAAATATAACGATAATGTTGTTAATAAATATTTGAATAGTTTCACCTGGTTTGCTGTTAAACTTTAGAAATGTTTGATCGATAAACCAAGCTCAGTGGGTGTAGTAGATTTACATCCATTGTGCAAACAACTCCACAATGTTATTAATGATTACAGATTAATTATTAATCATAAGAATGATTAAAAGAATGGATTATTATGAATACTGGATGAGCATGATAATAAAGATGATGCAAAAGATGATGATATTAATGATAATGAGGTGGAAGAGGAAGGCAAGGATGGTGATTATCATCATAGTGAGGATGCTGAGGAGGTTAATGATCATAGTGGTTAGGATGGTAATGAGAATAAAGGTAAAGAAGATGATAATGTTAATAAGTTGAGGAAGGAAATGATGATGAATTTATTAATGAGATTAAAATGAAGATGATAAAATTGGTATTGAGATTAAGATGATGAAAATGATAATGATAATATTGATAAGATGATCGGATGTCAAAGGTGAAAATGTTGATGAGGGAGATAATGATGATAATGATGATATAATGATGAGGATGATAATGATGATGATAAAGTCAAGACTAATAACGAGTTTGATGATAATGATTACAAAATACCACTGGTATCATGAAGAAAGTCTTAAGTCCATACCTGAGCCGTGTATGCGTCTGATGCGGTCATCCGCATGTAGCTAATATTGACGAGATCCAGACCGCTGCATACTGTCACAGTTCTGTCATTCAAGTCCCCTTTGTGGTCTATCATCTTCTGTAGTTTATCATAGTAACTTGGGTCTTTCATATCCTGTGATAATAAAAAGTTAAATATAAATGTTTTAAATTAAATTATTTTTAAAAAATATACTTATTATAAACATTTTTTTAAATATATTTTTAATTTATATATTATCAACAATGAGATATCACTGTCAAGTTGAGGACTAATTGATTTCTAAAATATAAACAAAAACATAAACTCACCTCTTTCTTTTTTTAAAATCAAACTTATAATCCTGAACTAAAACTCACAGTTGTTGCAAGTATGACTATCATAACAAAATCAGATTCATAATGAAACGAGTTATTTCACATATATGTGCATGATGCCATATAACCCATGGCAAAATCACTGGTATTGAACAGACCTTACATGGGTTATCATTGGGAAACTGGGGGACTGGAGTTGCAGGCAGAACCTACTGTACATAAAAGTAACCCACATCAAGCACATTTTGGGAATGTACAATGACTCCGTCCCTATAACATGTGGTCTATGTTGTCCAACAGGCCCTACATATTAATAATCACATAACCTTCATTGCAGACTTTATGTTAATCTATTTATGGCAGACCCGACCTACATAATTGATGACTTTTTCATACAGAAAGCACCTACCATGACCAATCAGGCATGGTATTGATAGAGCCTACATAAAACAATTACCCCCTCCCATCGCCTAATCAAGCACATTGTAAGATGTACGGTAATACACTTATGTCTTTAGGACCTACATAAATGATGACTCCAGACCTAATCAGAAATGATACCATCTGTGACGACATCAGCAGATATGTCCACAATGACCCCGACATGGCTGCCTTAACCGAGTACTGATTGATTGATTGTTGCCGTGCGTATATGTACATTAAAACTGTATCATACTATAGCTGGATATTACACAGTTTATACCAGTCATTAAGAATCTGGCTTTATAGTACATCATCCATCAGCTATGACATTACCATGCCCATATATGGACAAGATGATAATATAATATTCATATTATAAGGACAAACCATATGAATTTGTCAGAGAAATTAATAGTGTGGATATCATCAATTTTCATCACCTTACTCCTACTAATCATTTACTTTGCTTCCATCGCCCACTGTCTATACCAACATCGTTACCATCATCATTTCAGACTTCTAATAAAAATTAATAACATGCTCTAAATGCTCTATACTCATTAATCTCCTGTTGATTTTGACTGTTTTTACATCCAGTTTACATTTTAGAAGAGTGATATAGTTTACACAATGCTTCTTCCCTGTGAACAAGGCTTCATCAGGTGTTGCACAAGGGGGAAAACCCCCAACAATTGGGACAACCCCCATCAATTGGGACAAATCTTGTGAAACTGAATCATATTATTGTGTAAAAAATGCTAGTGATGTAGCAAAGAGATGGTTGTAGATTACAAACGGCACTCAAATATCCTACAAGTTAAGCCGGAAGAAGACTTACTAACACCTAATCACTCAACATATTCTACTATTCTCAATTAGTAAATAAGCTCATACTCATGAGGTTTTTTTTTTGCGGTAATTATCTCATAAATTATGGATTAAACAACACTTCAGGTGAAGACCACGGACTAGGTAGGCTTAACTGTCTGGTGAAAACAGTTCATGCGAGAACTTCTAGCCCGCTACTTTAGCAAGGAGCTTGCACCAGCTAGGCTCAATTGCCTTGTCAAAACAGTTCATGTGAGAACTTCCAACCCGCTAATTTAGCAGAGAGCGTACACATGGTAAGCTCAACTGCCTGGTCAAAACAGTTCCTGTGAGAAATTTTCACATAATGCATTACCAGATAGTGTAAACTAGTAATAGCCTTACTACTTGACCATAATATTTCCCATGAGAATGTTTTGCCAGCTATTTCTCGAGAGATTGTCTAATAGCACATCTCACTGCTTGGTCAATGCAGGTCATACAAGAAATTTCGGCCCGCTAAGCTAAGAGCATACACAAGTTTGTACCATAGCCAACAACCTCTAGTCGGCTACTTTTGATAAATTTTCTTGGGGGTTGATATGATGACTATGACAGGTATCTTAGACAGATATGACTGTCAAAGGTGCTTTGTCTTAAAATCTAATTTAAAGTCTGCCTTCAATTTTGAAACACTGTGGATATAACTAGGACTATAAATTCTAGGGGTTAGAGGCTAATATGCAACGACTACGGGGAATGTTTTCTACAGTATGAGTGATGTCCACAGCTGCTGATACTAATATTCTACAGTAAGGCTTTACACTCCTCCCCACTCCCTTATATTAAACCTTTATGAAATATCTTCTCACCTAATTTTACCTCATTGATTCTAACATTATACATTCTAAATGCTGTATTATTTTTAAGTTTTAAGGATGTATTATAATTGTAACTGTTTCGTCTACTTAAAAGAGCAAAACAAAAAATTTTGATGATTATCTCACGGCCACTTCCCCGTAAGGTCTGGGACCCCCTGGCCTTAACCAGTGAGAGCTCATAGCTATTATGCCACTGTTCATATTCCTTTAATTCTCATTCTGTTTCTTCTCACACTGATACTCCCATACTTATTCCCATACTACTTACTTCTTTCCATACTTATTTCTCCTCTTCCCTCCCATACCTTCTCATTTATACATTGTCCTCCCTTGATTCTATACTCATACTCTTTTCAACACTCATTCTATTTCTTTCCACACTCATCCTTCCATTCTTATTCTTCTTTCCTACTTTTCCCCCATAACCATCTTCCTTTCGTCTATTCGTCCTCCTCTTCCTTCATATACATGTCCCTTCTTCATTCTCAAATGCATTTTTCCTTCTACATACCTTCTTCCTTTCCTCACTCATTATTCTTTTTCACATATTTACCCTCCTCCTTATACCATTTTCTTCTCATCTACCTTATACCATATTCTTCTCATCCACCTTATACCATATTCTTCTCATCCTTCTTATAACATATTCTTCTCATCCTCACAATTTCACACAGTCATCCTCTTTTCCAGATTTATTCTCTTTCTCAAATTCAAAATCCTTTCTCGTTCATTACTGTTAATCGGTGTCATGTCACCATATTTAAACCTAATCTAATTATTTATTTATTCAGGCACCCAGCAGTAACAACAGTAATTGGTTGTTATAAAATATACGGTATATAATATCTCCATAGTGAGGAAGATGATCGTGGCATGACTTTCCCTTTGATAGAATAATCAGAAAGACGAGTTTTAAAATGTAAACAAGAAACTGACTATAATAATCCAATCAAAACAAGCCATTAATTGCAATAAAAAAAAAAGAGAATTAAAGAAATAAATGTTTAAGGCCTAAATAAATAATTGTGATGTTGTAATCTGACACCACTAACTTAGCAATAAATTGTATAAGACCTTTTTAAAGCCGACTACACAGGTTGGGCATAAATACAGTAATTGGAAGACTCCCCTAAGTGTGTACCATGCACGAACCCTTGAACTAAATTGAGCATTGTGTTCATTTTCCGCCAAATTGACACCATGTCTAGCACTCAGTTTGATCAATGCAACTGTTAATATGAAATGGACGTGTTAAGGGAGACTAACTAATTAATAAAGAATTTTCCACTAAAGTACAAATATAGCATTGTCCATTTAATTATGATTTTGTACAACATCATGTCCACAATGTTTTAATCAAATTTTATCAGGATTTCATGACGTTCGCTGGGTAAAAGCACTGAGGAAGCAACGCATACGTACATAACATAGATGGCAGTTTTAAAATATTAAATATAAGAAACGTTCTCCAACACTATTTAACATGAGATAGTGAAGACATGCTCGGTAAAGGCTATGCTTTTTTCCTGCGTCACTCACTAAGATTTTTATAATCTAGTACCCAGTAAAGGTCACGTTACTCCAGTCAAAGATTACGTGTATTAACAGGCGCATAAATAATAACGTTTCTATTCTTCTGCGTCAACCCTTAAATTGGCTGGTAATCAATTTACGGATTTTCAGACTGAAGCATCTGCACATCAGTAAAATTTAATCATTAGATTTTTTGTATAATTGGAAATTGACAACTTATTGGCTCCTTTAAATGAACATTGAATTTTAAGGTTTTGCATTTTTTTTTACCACATTTATATAGGGTAAACTTATCCTACAAGGTTGGGTGATATTTAGAGCCCTCTTAAATACATACAATGATGTGATGCTTTATAAACTAAGTCTCATTACCAGTTTTAGTCATGAGAAAAAGTACTATGCTGTCAAGATTTGAACACAGGACCCTGGATTTAGAAGACAAGCATCTTAGCCACCAAGTTACATCTCCATAGAATATGTTATAAGAAGGATGAGAAGAATACTTTATAAGAAGGATGAGAAGAATATGTTATAAGACCGATGAGAAAAATATGTTATACTGATGAGAATTCTATGAAGAATATGTTATAAGAAGAATGAGAAGAATATGTTATAAGAATGATGAGAAGAATATGCTATAAGAAGGATGAGAAGGATATGTTATAAGAACAATGAGGAGAGTATGTTATAAGCATAATTATTTTTTATGAACGCACCATCACTATGCTACGCGTGATGCAAGTGGAAAGGCGTAGTTTTCACAAATATAATATTATTATATCTTTAATATTTTATGTAAATTTACTTTGAAAAACAGTGGATAAGTACTAAAATGCTTGCAAAATAAAGAATAAATAAATCAAACTTGACCATTAGAGACGTTTTTACGTTGAGCAGACGCATATAAATTGCATGCGTATGCGTCCATAAATAGATGACCCCTATAGACGGCCGTTATTCAACAACTTTTCATGTCAATTAGACGTATGGAGGTAGTAAGCATCCACAGATACTGTGTGATTCCAAACGCAATATTACCGTAGTGCATGACACGAAGAATTTTAAGTTCACGATTTTCTAGATCCACCATGACGTTAAGTAGTTTTTGCTCGCTTTAAATAAGTACAGGTGAAACTACGTCTTAGCTCTACCGTTCATCATAAAATCCAGAAAAACCATCATAAATTAAATTTAAACATTTACATCCTTATCTAAAAAGATCAAGTAAGTGTAACTTCTTATAAGACTATTCTTTTTGCTACACAAATGTTTACTACAAATCCTTTAATTGAATTCAATACAAATCTAAGCAAAAAAAAAATCTGGCATCTGTTACTTGGTGAGAAAAATTTGGCCTTGTTCTATTTTTTAAATTAAAAAAAAACCTGTATCTTCATTCAAAATTAAAATTTGAAGTTATGTCTAATAATAGTAAATTAATACAGTATTTTGGCAGTAAGAATAGATATGTTTAAAAACCAACAGTAGTTTATAATTATTGTATAAACCTGCCAAGAATGATGCCTAGTTACAGCTACAAGAGGATTATCAATATATTTACCAATAAATTCAAATTAATTTTAATTGAAACAATTTATTATTTTGGATTAGTATTTTTATACCACCCACTCTTTGATAATCCATTAATCATGTAACTGATGTAGTAGGTAGGAAGTGATCAGATTCAATAAACATTTCTGTAACATTAATTCCTCTCGATTGATGTTTACCTTTTCAACTTGAGTTTTTGCAACAGACCTTGTACTAAAGTAAACATGACAGACATTACATAGTGGAAGGGTGCAGAATGTCATTTAATACACCATTTTATCAGGTGTATCTATAAACAGCGCCACCAAAGTCTGAAGACTCGCATCTTTTCACTGGGGGACATCTAGCAGAATAGCAGTAACAAAACAACCAAAAACACTGTAGGTTTTATGCACCCCTATTTTATTTCAAACTGGCTGCATCTAGGCCTACCTGACCTTATTTTATTTAAAACTGGCTGCATCTACGCCTACCTGACGTCATGCTGTAGCACATTAACACAGGCAGAGTTATTTTTAAGTTTAGGGTAAAGCCAATTCAACCAATCAGTGAATTGGGATTTGCATAATTCGCCATAGACATAGCCACTGCGATTTTATTTTCTATTTTCACAGTGGTAATTGCCAGTTTCTTGGAAATTTAGCAACAATGGAATTGAGAGCAAATGTTTGAAAGATATTTACGGTTTAGCTTGTGCAATATTTATCTCTGGTAGGGTTTCTGTTTGTATGTAAATGCAAATTTCCAGCATACATTTTTGTAATTTTGGTCAAAAAAATTTTGATTTGATAACCACAGGGTGGCTACCACCAGTCAAGCTGAACCAAGCAGGTATAGATACAGTATAAGAAGCAGATGGTCATTGACTACATCTTTAGCTTTTAAAATGTGTGACAAGGAATCTGACAATTTTCAGTGGAGGCAAACAGGTTGCAGAGACAAAACCAAATGGGATCCACAAAATGAGCACTTTTGAGCTCTTTCAATACATTTTAAAACATATAATGCCCACTGAAGAACACAAGCAATATTTTTCTTTTTTGGTTCGGTTTTTTGGTTCCTGGTGAGCCCACAAGATCTTGGCCTTATATATGATAGGCTGGTGTTACCACTGCTGGGATCAGTACTCACATATACTACTGCATACAGTGAATTGGCACAGACCAATAATACTGTACATTTAATGTCACAATTCCAACCACTGGCTCCTTTATACTCTGGCATGGAAAGAGACACAAACAATGTACCTAATGTGCCTTGTTATAAGTACGCAAGCAAAATGCACAAGGTTGGATTCATGCCTGCTCTAAGTTTAGAGTCTGAACCGCTGTGTCAATTGCCGCCTCTGGTATACGTCTGTTTGATAACATATCTTTGCTAGTATAATTATCAAACAATGCATTACAAACTCTCCATTCCACGAAGCCAAGCAATTTCATTTTACAATACCGAATTTAGAAATAACTGAAACCACGCACAAAGTGCTGTGTGTTTTCACTAATTAATTTCAATGAATTGTAATTAGGAATTTACTATCCCAATTTACTATCCCAGTCGATTAGTCTATACGGATTCTGTGGAATTGCATGGAAAAAAAGCTATGTAATACCAAGTAACAATAATAATAAAAATTGGGGATATTTTATGGTTAAAAATATTTTTCTACCCAAGAGATGTTCAAGGACGTAACCACCCATTTTCCCCCAAGTTCCTAAATATTCAAAATCTGTATCTCATTAACCATTTCTAAGTTTTTCATCTAACACCTTTTTTTCCGTCCTAGAAAAATCAGTTGTACAACATATCAAAAATATTTTTTCGTCAGGTGCTTGGCTTGTAGGCTAAAAATGAATTAAAAAAAATTTAATATTAATATTCCTCAATATGCATACTGTAACTTAACACTTTATTTACCATAAGTAATGAAAGCATGATATACAATAGCAATTCATATTTAGGTTCACATTAAGTTCACATAGACATAATGTCTACACATGATAATGGAACACAGTTATTATCTTTAATAGAGGGAGCATTCCATTTTGGGATTCCAGATTGTGATAATAGAAGAACTTATATCAGCTCATATTTAGCAACCAATACAACCAAAATCTTAATGAGTTTGTAGAGAAATGCAATTATACATGGATTTTGCTTATCTACTCGTCACTAAATAAAAGTTGAACTTAAAGTGAAAGAAACAGTTAGAATAATAAATGATCAAATGAGTGCATAATGCGTTTATAAAATTATCGGGGGCTTTAATGCAATGCTTATCAAAGAGCGGCGCTTACTACAAATTAGATAAAAAAGCCCTTTACATACATTTTATAGAGCACATTGATACAAATATTGAAAAGTTACCACACACCACTTCATCACATCTACCCCCTCCATGAATATGAATAAATGAATAAATAAGAAATAAAAAAATAAATAAATAAATAAAATAATAATAATAATAATAATGGAATAAGAGTAATGATAAACAATAAAGAACAATTAATTTACTAGAAACTAAACTCGCGCGGGAGGAATAAAGTAAACGACAAATATTTAATATAGTAATATAGTCACTTAATTTTTCAAAAGACATTAATTTCAAAGTGTCTAGTCTTCCCACATAAGATTGTTCCTGAGGTTTTTGCTGAAGAGTATATCAAGTAGCCTTGCGTTGAATATTTTCAATTTGTGCTTTATGACCTACTCGATAAGGATACCAAACATGATTACAATAATGAATATGTGGAAGAACACCCAAAAGCAATAGAACGAATAAACCCCAAAATACGATATCATTTGGAAGTAACCTCATTAACTTGATGTCCCCAGGAAAGATTATAGGAAATAAATACCCCAAGAATTTTAAGATGATCGGGATTCGACAAAACATGCCCATCAAGGACATACGAAGGACGCACCTGATTCCTCATACGTGTAAGACTAATAACAGAACATTTTTTAGGGTTTAAAGCTAATAAATTAATTTTATTAGCTTAAATGTATCGCATCATATAATTGTTGCTAGGCCTATCTGTTATTGCTCTTTCTTACATGATTTTACATGTGCGTGTGAAAACAATTGATCTCAGTAGGAATAACTCAGAGATTAGCTATGCTACAACTTTTTAAAACTTGTTACATTTGCTACTATGTATGAATTGGGTATAAGTTACAATGTTTGTGTTATTTTAGTCCATAAGAAATTGTTAGCTAAGAGCACTAAGTCTACATACGATAACAAAAATCAAGACATTTTTGGCAGATGAGCTCCTCTGAGAAATGGCGAAGCCACGCTTAGTATTACTTTCTTGGTATGTTTTTTTTATGTTTATGTTAAACGCATAGAGGTTTCCATAATATGCGCTCTATAAGTCGACCATTGTCAGTATGTATGTTCCACAAATGTTAGTTTCAAAATTGAATATCTCTAATAAGCACCACAAAACCTATTGGTGTTTAGTGGGGAAAAAAATTGTTTAAGAGTGGTGCTTAGGCCCTATAAAAAATATTATTAGTTTATCATCCTATCGTGGGGGGGGGGGGGGGGGGGGGTTTGGTTTGACCGGTTTGAATGAAAAGAACCCCTCCTTTCATAAATGCCCTTATAAATTATCAGCAAAAATTGCCTTTTGCATGGAAGTTGTTTAAATAACTCAAAACATTTGAAATTTTGTGTCTATTAATTGGAGTGCCATTTCCGGACATCTGAGGTGTTTTATCCTTAAAATCTTTCCCAACCATAGTGAGGATCAGGTGAGCATGGACTTACAAAGTGCCCTTTTGTGGAAAAAATAGAATCCCCTTTAGAAATCCTTCCTACAGGCTTGACTTTTTGATCCCAAAAATGTCTTCTTAATAGGGGTTGTACTGTACATGTTTCCATTTAAGGGTGGCATTTTATAATGTGGGTTATATGGTCGTATACCTAGGTTCGTTGATTAGATGTTAATAATAGTGTTTCCAGTGTCTGCTGTACACAGTACTCTTTGGGTAATGTTGGGAGGTGGAAAGAACTGAATTACTAACGTTAGTTACGCACATTATGGTTTCTGTCCTCAAGAGGGCAGTAGTGACAAACAGTAAATGACACTACAAACTATAATAAACTTATAATGGGCGGATGAGCTCCTCAGAGTCAACAACCAGCATCCTTAGTTTAAGCAGAACATTAAGGATGTTTACATTTTTTTTTATTTGGAAAAAAAGAAATGTTTCCATGAAATATAAGGTACCTCAGACGATCTGTGATCCACAAGGCAATAAAACATGGTTTTATAATACATGGTTTTAATATTAATCATAGGGGAATGTTCAGTCATTATAATAATGGCCCTAAAGCTGGGCATATACTATGTCCTACAATGATGATTATGACCCACAGCCAACAAATCTATCTCCTCTCTCTCTGCGAAGCCGTCTACTGATTGCCGATGGTAAACAAAGCTGATTGTCATCTGCATCCCTTGTTGTAACATGGGATTGTATTGGCCAACAACTGTTGGCACAATGTGTTGTCAACAGTGATAACTGTATAGTGAATGTCAAGGTCCTTATTTAAGGTCACTACTAGTCCTAGAGAATATTGTATGTTCAGACTTGTGCCAAAAGTTTTGTGCTTGGCCATTTAGACATGTTGGTTCAGCCAGCTTTGTCGTAGAGAGAGAACTAAACGAAAGCTATAACACCGCAAGACCAAAACATTGAAACACTCGAGGTCACAGTGATAACCTGTCGCTTTTAAGGTCTGGCAAAAAATGTTAACTCGGGCATCGTGATTGGATTACTAGCCTGGGTTAAGGGGTAAATTAACGTCTGGTTTACGATAACTCAACTAAGATACAGTATGCGCCTCATGCAACTCCCAAGTTTAAACTTAGCCGCAGCATGAAGTTCCATCTGCAAAGACTCCATAAAAAGATGGGGAATCCACAGACAAAGCCTCTTTAGTGTTCTTAAATCCCTTGGTCTTACAGATGTAAGACCACATTTTTATAGTCACAAACAACGGATTATTGTAAATCCAAAACACTATTCCATAAACACAATAATAAATCAACTTTAAATGTCAAACAATTAATTTTTTTTATATTACAAAAAACATTCAATTTTTCAATAGCATGTTAATCAATTATAATGAACTTTTAACAACATTTATTGTAAATAAAAACTATGAAAATAAATATGGAATCTACTTTACTAAGGCAAGACTTTTTTTATACCTTGTTACGCAAGCTTATTCAGGTTCACTAAGCTATAAAAAAAAGTCTCATCTAACTGATCTGTTATCCATTGATTGATTGTCTGATTACTTCATTGGTCAGTTGATTCAACTTCATAAATAAATACAATCTGCTTACCCGTGCACTTATTCCTTTCCTGATGTCATTTACTTGTGATAAGTCAAGAACTTGCCCTTCCTTGGAATAATAAAAAAAGATAAATTGTTAATGATTTTTAAGGCAGAAAAAAACACCTCTTGTAATATATGTGATGTAATAATAATGATAATAAAAAAATAACAATAATAATAATAATAATAAAAATAATAATAATAATAATAATAATAATAATAATAAAAAGCTCAAGAAAATAAATTATTTCAACTGAGGGCTAACCTAGAATCCAGATATTACCTTATTACATGCATCCCCCCACAATCATACATGATCGTGGCACCACTGCTTATTCGTTTAACAGTGGTAGTAATTTTCTGTTTTTAAACTACAATTGTCAAACAAATGAAAGCTTATTCAAGGTTTATAAGCCCAAATTGTACATTTGCGATTTATTGGGAGTTTGCAATGTTATGTTGTAGCTTCTTCGATAATTTCATTGATTTTGAGACGTTTTTTGAAAGCTGACTTCTGCATGAACCGATAGACCACCCGCAGATACAATACCGGTAAGAACCCAATGTAACTGTTTTCCCGTTCTCTCCCGATCACACTCAAGTACTGGTCTCCCATGAAGTCCAGATTCAACATAAAACAAGTAACAAAGTAAATACATATAAAAAATCAATCAAGGAGGTTACTTAATATTATTTTAAATATATTTAATGTAATGGTGTCAAATTTACAGTGGATATCTATTGGGAGCTCATTCCATAATTTACATGCCCTGTAAAGAGGTTCTTTTTCTTTGTATATTGTTTAAGACTGGGATGATTAGTGTATTAGAAGATTGATTTTGTGTATTTTTGGAATGTACAGTATTAGAAAATTTAAATTTTGAAGAAATATATTCAGGAGTCATGGATTTTAAAGATTTAAAAGTCATAATTAAAATATGATTATCCCATTAATATCTTTAACCATTTTTCAATCCATTGCACCAAAGTCTAACTCCTAAACTTTGAACTTTACACGTTTGATTAATCGCCAAAGAGAATTTCCTTGATAGGGAGAGATTTGGAAAACTTTAAAATTTAATGATTCCTGTTTTGGATTCATTCAAACTAAGAAACTTTAAAGACGCCCGAAAGCGTATGCTTTCAATACAATATGGTATTTTTGTAATAGCAACAGCTCTATCTGCATTTGTGATCATAGATACATATGGTACAGAAATATTTCTTCATCGTTTAATATAAAATGATTCCCTCTTTCCACACATACAATCCCTCTAGTGTAATATACTTGCTCATCATTCTTGCTTCCCACGCACCTACTGTACATAAACATCTAAAGATATTAACCCCTCATTCTCCCACATACAGTTCCACAAAATGGCAAATGTTGAAACAAGAATTTTTGTTCAAAACACTTTAAACCAGAGTATCAAAAGATTGCAGTAGGTTATCGAAGTGAAAGAAGTGTATGTGTGTGTGTGTGGCATTCGTCAGTCAGTCTATAATTGAAAATACATAATCTATGATTAACAATAAGAAATGATGATTGAGTAATTAACATTCTATCATTATTTGCCACATAGCCAATAAACCAGTATATTTAAAGATTGCAATACATTTAATGAAGTGAAATGTATGCGTGGTATTTGTTATAGTCCAATAGATATACATAATCTAATATCTCTATTCAACATTACCTGATGCCAATGATTCCTTACTTGTATGGCAATTCAAATTGAAGGTTTTGTTGTACTACTGTACTGTTTGTAATTTTAATTTCTTTCCTTTTGTTTGACTAATTTACCTGTTTAAACTTTTGTTTTATTTTACAGTATTTTATTTAATTGTATCTCATTTAATTGGTCTATATACTTTATCTGCAAACCATATATTATACTATCCCATTATGAACATAGTTATGTATTCATTTATTTTACTTATTGTAAGTTACCTTCAATAACCATTTCTGTCACACTGTAACCACAGGCCCTTAATTCAAACTTTATGTTGTTCCTTGTGTTTTGAATTTGATTTAATTTTTTTTTTCCGTATGGATGCACCATCATGTATTGTCTGATGTGTGCCACTGATGCAAAAGTGAATCCAATAAATATTATTAATATTATTATCTATGATTAATAATAAGAAATGATGATTGACATTTTATCATTAAATACATTGCCACATTGACAATAAACCAGTATATTTAAAGATTGCAATAAATTTAATGTAGTGAAAAAAGTATTTATGTGTGGATTTTGTTAGTCATAGTCCAATAAATACATTATCAACGATCAATAAGAAATAATTGATTGATTAATTAACATTCTATATCGTTAAATGTACATTTGCCACATTGCCAATCATTAAAAATGCTAAAAATAGCCACAAAAGTGGCAAATGTTCATCCTGTTTAAGTCTGGTTTCTTTGCTCCTAAATTATTATAAATCATAAATCAATGGTATTTACATATTTGTGGAAAATTAGTAATGAATATTTGAGGAATCTCACATTGGGATTCGAACCCAGGATTATCCGATTTCCGTTTGAATACTCTGCCATCTGAGCTATAAGGCCAAGTGGTATACACCTGTAGATTTTCTCATTAGGACACATTTCTATTTCTCAAGGTATTATGTAATACGCAATGAATAATAGGAAAAAATCACATGATGGTAACTTTGGTATGGAGATACACCTCCACTGGTAGTAATAAAAGATAATCATCTTTAATTACCATCAGTGGCGGCGTATCTCTATACCAAGGTTACTATCAGAAAATTAGTATATTAGTTTTATAATATATGTCCACTACTTCTTTTCAGCATTTTTTTTTTTTTTTTTTTTTTAACAACTAAACTGCCTTAAAAAAAAAAAAAAAAAAAAACTGACTTTGGGCATCATATTCACTAGTGAAAAATTCACAATCACACCTTACAATATCTGCATACTAATGGAAGTCCGCTGACTTGATGAGAAATGACAAAGGATGAAACTCATCATAACAAGTCCATAATTTAACCGAAGACATCCAATATCTTGTGAGACGTAGACATCGAGGGCGACATTTGATTTTTTAGATCGATTTGATAATACATCAATTTCGTTTGCTTGACATTTTCCAACTCTATTACTTGGTAATTGACATGTTTATCATTCATACGTACCTCCAGGATAATGCCATACTTATGAGGCCAGCTTTTATGAATATACTTAAGTTTGAAATCTGACAATATAAAATACATGCCCAATTTTTAATGGCAACCATCCATATTCTTTGAAACTTACAGCAAGCAATGCAATCTTTGATATGAATCATAATTTCACTTTCATCTATATTATTTATTTTTACATCATATTCAGCGCCGGTGACAAGCCAGTTTTGTTTGCTTTAATAGGCGCTTTAAAAATGTGTATTATTATTATTATTATTATATTCTAGAAGCATCTAGCAAGCATAGATAAATGGGATCTGTGTGTGTCTATGCCAAATTCATGAGGTTAGGATAGGTTAGGACCATTTGGGTTCATTAATGGCTATACAACATGGTGATCTCTTCATTAGGATCGGGGAGTGAAGAGCTGATCTTTTCTTAAAACCCTTACACTCAATGTCGTAGCCAGCTTTTGGGACAGTTGAGATAGTCACACACAATATTTCTAATGGGTCCACACTTTAAAAAATAAGTCCAAACTATGCAGTTTTATGAATAACTTGAGTCCACTTTTTGAATAATGGGTCCAGATTTCTCATACTTTGCCTGAAATGTGTGAACTTTTAGGAAAATGGTCCAAATTTTTCATATTTTTTGCGTAAAATGCTTTTAACTTCAGAGAAAATGGGTCCACATTATTTGGATTAACGCATAAAGTGGGTCCACTCTGATAATGTCCCGTGTTTGAAAATACTGGCTAAGGCATTACTTACACTATAAACTGGAAGCGTGTTTATTACATCTTTTAAAACCTTTACCCTAAAACCTGAAAGCGTGTTTGTTCTAGGCTTGGGGAGTGGAGGGCTAATCTTTTAAAACTCTTACCCTATAACCGGGAAGTGTGTTTATTAGGTGTGAGGAGTGGATAGCTCATCTTTTAAAACCCTTACATTATAACCTGGAAGTGTGTTTATTTAGGCTTGGGGAGTGTAGGGCTAATCTTTAAAACCCTTTACACTATAACCTGGAAACGTGTTTATTAGGCATGGGGAGTGGAGAGCTCATCATTTGGGACCCTTAAAGGTTTTATGAGGTTTGAGTAGGTGTACTTTTTATGAGGAAAATCGTGACATTACTTTCAAAGAATTGAAGATCAGATGTCATTCCCCAGTAGGCAATGGTATGTGTTTAAAATGCGAGTTGTTATTGGCGGACCGAATTTTGGACAAGCCTACGCACAATTACCAAATTTATATTTGATATTAATGCTTACGGTAATGTCAACCGAGAGAAGCATGACTTCTAGGTTGGTCCTCATCAAATGCCTTGTTTTATATGTATATTTTAGCCATGATGAAATAAATGTTTTGATGATCTGATTTGATGTGATACAGTACAACACGTACATAATTCTGAAAAGAACTATTGTTTGTTGAGAATATCTTCAGTATATATGGCTGGAAATAATTTCATCCATTGCCATTGTTAAACCAATTTCGATCATAAGCTTTTAATATTCAATAATTTATGCAGTAGGACAACCTTACATTTATAATGAGTTGAAATTGCATAAAATACAGTTAGTTATGACAGCTAATAAAACAACAAAGCAAATGGCATTCAGGGTTTTATTGCTGTAAACTACTAAAATCAATAATATATCGTATTTTTTGGGGGGCATTTATTAGTGAATACCGTCAAAACAGGTTACTGCATGATCATAAAGACATATTGATCCAAGCCTGGTCAGAAAAAATGTAATTCTACCTGAGAAAAACATTAATAGAATGTTTTGAGAATGATGTTACTTTCATTAGATTTGTTTACAGTCATTTAAAGGGGGCTCTTATACACATCGGGGGGGCAGAGGTTTATTTTAAGGAAAAAATTGAGGGAAGTGTTTATTCAAAATGATGCTCCGAAGGGGTGAGCGTTTATTCAAAGCGAGGATATTTATTCCAATAAATATGGTACTGTAAAATAATAGAAAATCTAGTTGCTTATACTGTAGCTCTGCAAGTTTATAGCGATTACCTTTAATTATTTGATAAAAAAAAAATACTTAAAATATAAATCAATGTTGTTGAAGAACTTGGTAAAAAGACAGCACATAAAAAACACATTAATATTCTTGCCTCTAGATATTTCTCTGAAAACCGAATCCTGATTTCATGTTACGGTTTTCAAATTACTGGTAACAATTTGTCAATATATCATAAGTTTTAACAGCTATCTGCAATATCCAGGCAACATTGAGGCTTTGTAATATACTGCCATAAATCAGGGATGATATTTTAACAGGTGAGCCATCAACTTCATCAAACATATATTTTTATAGCAACCATGTTTCAACTATGTAAGTCAAAGTTGGAGTGTCAATCACTGATTTGTCATCTAAAGAAGTTTAGGTGACACTGGCGGAACTGAAGATACATTTGTAGCTCAGCCACCATCAATTTAATATCACCAATAAAGCATTCCATATAATATAGTTTACATATAATCAATAATATGTGCACAAATATAAATCAATAATAATTGATAATTTGCTTACCCTTCCTTCACTTTTCCAATAAATGAAGAAGCCATACTCATCCACCTTATATATACAGTTCTGCTCAATTGATCCTGAATCCTATCAAAAAAAAAAAGTGAGAGAAATTTACCAATTGCAGAGAGGAAGAGTTAGACAAATTATTAACAAGTGGCAGATTTAACCATCACTGAGAATGGCAAATTCAGTCATCAGTATTAGAGTTGTAGATTCAGGAATCACTACTGTAGGAGTAACCCTAAACCCAATAAAAAAAAAAAAAAAAAAAAAAAATAGACTCGACCATCACAAAGTGAGAGAAATTTACTAATTGCAGAGAGGAAGAGTTAGACAAATTATTAACAAGTGGCAGATTTAGCCATCACTGGGAATGGCAAATTCAGTATCACTATTAGAGTTGTAGATCTGTCTCTTCTACACATCTAGATGTGTATAAGAGACAGCTTTTAGGAAAATGGTCCAAATTTTTCATATTTTTTGCGTAAAATGCTTTTAACTTCAGAGAAAATGGGTCCACATTATTTGGATTAACGCATAAAGTGGGTCCACTCTGATAATGTCCCGGGTTTGAAAATACTGGCTAAGGCATTACTTACACTATAAACTGGAAGCGTATTTATTACATCTTTTAAAACCCTTACCCTAAAACCTGAAAGCGTGTTTGTTCTAGGCTTGGGGAGTGGAGGACTAATCTTTTAAAACTCTTACCCTATAACCGGGAAGTGTGTTTATTAGGTGTGGGGAGTGGCTATCTCATCTTTTAAAACCCTTACATTATAACCTGGAAGCGTGTTTATTTAGGCTTGGGGAGTGTAGGGCTAATCTTTTAAAACCCTTTACCCTATAACCTGGAAACGTGTTTATTAGGCATGGGGAGTGGAGAGCTCATCATTTGGGACCCTTAAAGGTTTTATGAGGTTTGAGTAGGTGTATTTTTTATGAGGAAAATCGTGACATTACTTTCTAAGAATTGAAGATCAGATATCATTCCCCAGTAGGCAATGATATGCATTTAAAATGCGAGTTGTTATTGGCGGACCGAATTTTGGACAAGCCTACGCACAATTACCAAATTTATATTTGATATTAATGCTTACGGTAATGTCAACCGAGAGAAGCATGACTTCTAGGTTGGTCCTCATCAAATGCCTTGTTTTATATGTATATTTTAGCCATGATGAAATAAATGTTTTGATGATCTGATTTGATGTGATACAGTACAACACGTACATAGTTCTGAAAAGAACTATTGTTTGTTGAGAATATCTCCAGTATATATGGCTGGAAATGATTTCATCCATTGCCATTGTTAAACCAATTTCGATCATAAGCTTTTAATATTCAATAATTTATGCAGTAGGACAACCTTACATTTATAATGAGTTGAAATTGCATAAAATACAGTTAGTTATGACAGCTAATAAAACAACAAAGCAAATGGCATTCAGGGTTTTATTGCTGCAAACTACTAAAATCTATAATATACCATATTTTTTTGGGGGCATTTATTAGTGGATACCATCAAAACGGGTTACTGCATGATCCTAAAGACATATTGATCCAAGCCTGGTCAGAAAAAATGTAATTCTACCTGAGAAAAACATTAATAGAATGTTTTGAGAATGATGTTACTTTCATTAGATTTGTTTACAGTCATTTAAAGGGGGGGGGGGGGCAGGGGTTTATTTCAAGGAAAAAATTGAGGGAAGTGTTTATTCCAAATGATGCTCTGAAGGGGTGAGCGTTTATTCAAAGTGAGGATATTTATTCCAATAAATATGGTACTGTAAAATAATAGAAAATCTAGTGGCTTATAGCTCTGCAAGTTTATAGAGGTTACCTTTAATTATTTGATAAAAAAAATACTTAAAATATAAATCAATGTTATTGAAGAACTTGGTAAAAAGACAGCACATAAAAAACACATTAGTATTCTTGCCTCTAGATATTTCTCTGAAAACCGAATCCTGATTTCAAGTTATGGTTTTCAAATTACTGGTAACAATTTGTCAATATATCACAAGTTTTAACAGCTATCTGCAATATCTAGGCAACATTGAGGCTTTGTAATATACTGCCATAAATCAGGGATGATATTTTAACAGGTGAGCCATCAACTTCATCAAACAAATATTTTATAGCAACCATGTTTCAACTATGTAAGTCAAAGGTGGAGTGTCAATCACTGATTTGTCATCTGAAGAAGTTGAGGTGACACTGGTGGAACTGAAGATACATTTGTAGCTCAGTCACCATCAATTTAATATCACCAATAAAGCATTCCATATAATATAGTTTACATATAATCAATAATATGTGCACAATTATAAATCAATAATAATCGATAATTTGCTTACCCTTCCTTCACTTTTCCAATAAATGAAGAAGCCATACTCATCCACCTTATATATACAGTTCTGCTCAATTGATCCTGAATCCTATCAAAAAAAAAAAAAAAAAAAAAAATAGACTCGACCATCACAAAGTGAGAGAAATTTACTAATTGCAGAGAGGAAGAGTTAGACAAATTATTAACAAGTGGCAGATTTAGCCATCACTGGGAATGGCAAATTCAGTATCACTATTAGAGTTGTAGATTCAGGAATCACTACTGCAGGAGTAAGAAATTTACTCATCACTAGAAGAGGCATATTTAGCCATCATTATTAAGAGTGGCAAATTCTGCCATCACTTGGGATGGCAGAATCAGACATCTCTAGGAGTTGCGGATTCAGCAACCACTGAGAGTGGCAGATTCAGACATAACTGCTTGTGGCAGATTCTGCCATCACTCGGGATGACAGAATCAGGCATCCCCAGGAGTTGCAGATTCAGCCATCACTGGAATGGCAGATTCAAACATCATTAGGAGTGACAGAGTTGGACATCACTTGGAGTGGCAGAGTAAGACACCACTTGGAATGGCAGACTCAGCCATTAGAGAAGCCTGAAATAACTATCACTAGGGGGAGGTTACAGATTCAGCGATCACTGGGAGTCAACCATACAATTACAAGAGATAGATTCATTCATTATGAGGAGTTGTAGATCCAACCATCACTAGGAATCAAAGATTTACAGGTACGTTTAGTCATTACTATACTAGGGGAAGATCCACCAATTATTAGGGATGAAAGATTTATAAATCATTGAGATGGATGTAACTAACGATTAATTTTTAAAAAGGTCAGTGTAATATTCAATTGAGCAGAATTTTGATTCATAATAAACACTACAATTAGTAAGTTAACTTATTGGTTTAATATTCAGATTAGTAAACTGTACAATAATTGTAAATGATCATGATTATAATAACATGGAAATTTATATAGCATCATCTAGGCCACCAAGGTACAATATAAATGGCGCTATGCATGTTAAATATTAGTTTATTGGTAGACAAAAAAAAAGTTTTTATTAATTTCCTAAAACAAAGACCATACTAGAATCTGTACTGAATGGAAGTGGCAAAAGAATAATGTTTTAATGTTTAAAGGTATTAAACCACAAGTCCAATTATCACAGTGATTTGCATTTTTGTGTAATTATCTCCCTATTTGGCACCAGCATTTCTATCCAATTAAATCTCAATGTAACAGTTATTGGGACTAAATTAGGTATCGTCTGGCAACCAATTCGTATTCTGGCAACATTTTTACACTGATCTAGGCTATAAGAGCCACTGGCATATTTGTACTAGTAGCTTTAGCTATGGCATTACTAATGAGATTGAATTGCATCGCTTTAATATTCCATGATTCATAGCTTCTGAAATAATCAGGTTTTTATATACAATAACATTCTTCTTCTCTTATACTAATTATATAGAGACTCACGAAGCTACAATAACTATCGGATTCATCAGGATGAAGCACTCTCACAACAGACTGTTTAAATAAATAAGTAAACCCACTTGCTAGAAATCATATTAGTTAAAGTTATATCAACATATGGGAAAGCAATTTAATAAACAGAGATTAATACGGGCAGACACGACAAAGTATTACTTACACTAATTTCAACTCCAATCAAGACACGGTATGCATATATACAATATCAAATCTACCACGGCCAAAATCTTTCAAAAATCTGATTTAAATTTGCTTCTTGTTCTTTAGTTCTTCATATAATTTTTATTTTCATTTAAATATTGTTTTACATTTTTTAAAATTTCAGTTTTTGTTATCTGGACCATAAGGAAGAACAATGCCCCTACATTGATTTGGTATCTACAAAAAAGAGCGATTTTTAACGAAAACCATTATTATTTATATTCTATTTTTCATTTGATATATTTTTTATTGTTATAAAATAAGAAAAAATAGCAAAGGATAGAGAAAAAGGCTCGAGAAAAAGGCTCAAAGAAACCAAAGTAAAGGAAAAAAACAACAGAATCACATAAATCACTGCCGCTTTTGGTCTCCTTTGCCATACCATACTATTTTCACTGATGACAACACGCCAATTCGCATATCCAGGGTCAATGAACTTTACTGTAGGTTGTGTGTTGCTTGTTGGTATTGATTGACCTTAACACGAGCATGTGCGGTTTGAACTACAACTTGGCTTTAATTTTCTAGCTCCAGTAAATGTTCCAATAAGTGCTGTTCTCAAAATAAACACAGCACCAAAACACTATTTTTTTTTTCACTACTGTATTAAATTTGGTATGGAGTACCTGTAAGTGTCACTCTTGAATAAGGGTCACAAAGTTCATTAGAGATACATTCAATAATGAAAACATAATGAGAGTAAACACTTAATGTGCATTGGGGTTTCGCACCATTGGGACATTATTAAATAACTGATTTCTCACAGATTAAATAGTGTAATACCAGCTTTGTTAAATAGGCCTATGTAAAATGCATGGTACTACTTCAGCATTCAAATCCCATGATGTAATGAAGAGCAAACTAACAACTTTCTTACTACCATACCTGCAAAAAACAAATGGGTAAAATGTGGACCTACAGGCTATAAACTTGGTTTTATCCCTAAAGTAGAAGAAGAATTAATGCATGAACATAAGTATAGCCATTGTCAAGACATGCAGGGATAGTATATTTTCATAGGGATGATAAGATTAATAATAAAATAATAATAATAATAATTTATAAAGCACCAATATCACTAAAGTTATGTAAAAATCAAAGGTGCTATGCATGTTTAAATCTTAAAATGGTGTGTTTTGAGTTTTGGTCTTAAAAATAGCAACTGAAAATTTCGGCAATATGTTTAAGCATGAAGTTCCAAAGAGTGCCAGCTAAAAAATAAAAATGATCTATAGCCATAAGGTTTGGTGTTAACTTCAGGAACAATAAGTAAATTAAGTTTAGCAGAAGGGAGGGAGGAGGATAAGGAGACATATTTAGGAAAGAGACCAAGTAGGTAAGTGGGTTATTGGAGTTGCAACGCTTCAAATATTAGAAGAATTTTATACTTTATTTATGAGTTAATGGGAAAGTGTAAATTAGGCTATAGATAATAGGAGATATACCAAATTATCCATGAACACAGGAATATCCATCCACGACCAGCTTAAATTTGTAACAGACATAAGGAAGATACAAGAAAATTTATCTAACTGCATAATGTGATGAATACATCTCTTTTTGAAATTGACAACAGGTGATTTGTATTGATCAGACAAGGTGTGTCGATACATTCCAGGTTTTACCATAATTACAGTATAAAAAATTACATAAAAGGAATTGCGGAAGTACAAAGAACTGAATGAGAACTGCCACCTGATACATAGTACCAGGATGAGTAAAATAGAGAAAGAAAAATGTCAACGAACATGAAACAAATGAGAATGTTGAGACACCTGGAGTTAATTGTATTGAAATATCACATGATGCATCATCATGTCATTTAAAATGTGATGAGCATGGTATTATCATACATCAACCTCATTTTTTACCACTGATGTTCATGGTTATGTCGTAGACGGGATTGGAATAAATAGTTCTCTATGTCTTGTTGATTCTTATGCCAGCGGCGTGGAGATGAGGCAGGGCGTTACACGGTAGCCGTGAGTCTACATTCCTTGCATAACATCAAGTATGTTACGCTTTGCAGGACTATGTGATTAAATGACAGCTATCAAGCTACAACATATATTGCAGAACCAGAAAGTGGCGGAATAGATAATTACTCACCCCCGGCAGCAGCCGAAAAATCTAACCATGTGCGCATCATTTAGATTAGATATTAAAATGGCTGACAAAAATCCAGAGCTCCTTGGGAGTATATCTTTCAGGACTTCCTCAATGGACCTCTTAGGAGTGATAATCAAACTTGAATAACCAATCAGAAGACACATATGTCCCACAAATGCAAAGTGGAGGCTTAGCAGAAAGTTCCATTAGGTATGGAAACATCACAACTCTTTTACTCAGACCATAAGTTTCGTCACTCTGGACAAACTCTTCATTGTCACGAGCTGATTTTGCCACTGATTAAAATACCTGCCACCATTTATTGCCCTCAAATGGTTTTCTATTTTGTTTCATACAAACTTACAGTACTTGTATTGCATTCCCCCCATCCCACCCCCAAATTCTGATTACATCAACATCTTGACAAAATTATTGGGGTACTATGGTATGCATTATTTATTATATACTGGAAAAAATACATATTCATAATTATACAATTAAAACCAACTACACACAGTAAAAAATTACTGGTTATTTGGGTTGCCATAGTTACCAGGTATCATTACTTATTATAGCAAAATACATTTTGCATATTGAGCCTACCTGACCCCAATTAGCACCCAAAAGATACAATAGTGACAATATATTAAGTACACAAATATAAAATTAAAACATTATAAACTCATCATCACTTTTCATCATCTATTCTAATTCAGCCAAATCCATATGAAGTTGTTTAATCTCATAGTCAATATGAACATGATCAGATACTTTGGGATTCCATAGTTACCAGGTTTTGAAATTAATGTTTACATGGTTACCAACTTCAGAGATTTGAAGAGTGACTCTACTGCACCAGTTGGCTTGAGGGGGGAAGAGGGGGAGAGGAGGCAGACTTTAATAAAGCCATGTACAATTTGCATTTCAATGTATGTTTGAGCACCTAAACTGATCAATTTTTAGTTAACGCGTCAGTGAAGTAAGTATTCATGTAAATACTGTACGTACTTACCTGACTGCGTGCATGTTTGATGCTACCTGACAACTGCAGTTTAACTCACTGCATGACTGTTTTTAAACCAAAACCAATTTCTTCTCATTTTAAATACATTTTAACCTGAGTTTGTGATAATTCGCATGACAAATTTATGATCACACGTGTTACTGCAAAATTTGTGTTTCATCCAAAATCACTTTGAAATGCAGGACCGTCCCGTATAATGCAAGATGGTTGGTAACTATGTGTTTATAATAACCATGGCAAATAAAAACCATACATTATGTCTTTACCTGTTGACACTAATAATAGCATCAACATAATAACAAGACTGTCTTGTGAAGGAATATACTGCTTTAAATAGTGGCTAAGTTCATTGCTTGGCAATCCTTGGCATTAGGCCTAAAACCAGTTAAATAATAAAAAAAATAATAATAACATTTTTACTTTAACATGAAAAAAACATGAAAAACTGAATTATTTTAATCAGCGTATTACCAAATGTTTATAAAGTATGTTATACAAGTGATATATATCAGCCACTGGAAATTTATGTTTGCATTTTATTCAAACATTAAACATATATAGAATAATTCCAAATACAAGCATATCCTAGGAAACGTCCCTGAAAACGGAGAATCCATGAAAACCATAAAAGGCAATACCACATTGTAAGTAAAAAAAATAAACCAATCAATAAACACCATATAAAGGAAAAAATAGAAAACAAAACGAAAATGAGGAAATGACAATGCTGTCCATTCCGGTTTTATCCTTGTGTTTGAGAGTTTGAACCTTATCATGAAAATTCTCAGCCATGTATTGGATATCTCAGCTTGTATTGCTGACAGACTAATATTTAGATATACAAATTTTTTTTTTTGAATAAGCAAATGATAAAAAATCAAATGATGATGATAAATTATTAAAAAGTAGCTCCTTAGAAATGGATTCCAGGCCATTGTTTCTGGTATAAGAAAGTAATAAATAAAAATATGATGATTATAGAATGATGAAGATGCTACTAATGATGATGATTAAATGTTAATGATGATGATAATGATTTAAGATAATGAGAATACTGATGATTATGATTATGAGGATGCTATATGATAAAGTTCACAATGATAATGATTGAATTAAGATGATTGGATGAATATTAAGATGATAACGAGATTTGATGACGATTATGATGATGATTTAATGAAGATAATGATGATTAGATGAAGCTGATCATAAGGATGATGATTGTGATGATTAGATGAAGATTATGATAATTAGATGAAGATGATAATGGAGATGATTTCCCATCAGAGATAGAGGAAGCATCACAGTACCAATTTGAGATGCAATCATATTAAGATATTTACCGAAACAGGCCAAAGTCAATATTTTTATATTTTATGACTGTATACTTTGTAAGTGAATTTTCTTGTCAAAACAGTGTTCCCTGCACATATTCTGTAATTCTAGTCATATTGTTTGTACAGGTTACTTTATATCTTTGAGGTCGATTTTCTCAAAACGTGGTTCTTATACACCCAAACTTTAAATGCTCACATCTCTGGATTTACTTATAGTAGGGAAGCCATTCAAAGACCATGAATGCTTATAATGTGATCTACCCAAATATATAAACTTAATTTTTGAATTTATAACCATGAGACTCATTTTGTGGTGATACCTCACATATTACTGCTATCTTCCATTTTTTTATCAGATAAATTTACTCTGGTTATTATCTGTTTATAGTGGCTTTTGTAAACACATATTACTTACTCTTTTACATAAAGGTACCGTAGAATAGTCAAACATGACTGAGTAAACAATCAGAGAGAAACCACTTTGACATATGGGTACAACTTATAATCGAGCTAAGATAAAGATTGTGGCGAACAGTGAGATCTGGTATAAGCTATCGATAAAAAAAAAACAAAGAATAGGGGGTTATGATGGGAGGTTATGATGATGGAGGTTATGATGACGATGACGATGATAATGACGATGATAATGACGATGACAATGATGTTGACAATGATAATGGTGATGACGATGACGATCATGACAATTATAATGACCTTGATGGTCATATATTTTGATTTATTTACATATTTTAGTTACATATGAAGTATGTAATAGTCACATATTGATGAGCTTTATAATATTTTAATATTTCTCAAGAGCATAAACATTACAAATCAAATACTTGTTGACAGGTCAAAAAATGAAATCCTATACCAGCTTCATTTATTGGGCAATAAAATATTATATTGCCTCACTGAATCGAAAATGTTACTTCATTCATTATAAAAATAATTAAAAATTGTTATTAAGCAAATACTGTAATACCTCCAATGGACTTAAGTTTGAGAAGCCCATCCCATAATGAAGGCCATGGGCTTTTAATCAAGGTAGTATGGACTTCTTTTTAAGATAGTTGTTATACATTCAGACTGATGTTATCCTTGATTATGATGATTATGATTGTGTGTGAGTATCAATATTACTTTATTATACTAGGTTAAAATTATGAAAACATTAAACAGAATTTTTTGAATTCCATAGTTGAAAAATGTTGTATAGTAGCAATTCCAAATATTTACAGCATTCAATTTGAAGAGAAGCCAGGCCTTTAGTTTGCAATAAGCAATCTCGAAAAGAAACCCATCTCAGAAGGAAGCCCATCCAAGGGTACTAAAAAAAAAGAAGCCCAGGGTCGGATTGCTATAAGCGGTCTGCAGACGTTCTTAACGCTTAGATTATAGACCATTGCTATACCGCGGGCTAACAGTCTTAAATTTTAAAGCCTACTCGGAGGAGGCTTAAGAAGGTCTTAAATCATTTTGATCATGGTGTTACATCCAGGCACTAGACCTATGCCTAGATCGTCAAAGACTAAGAATCGAATGACAAATATTCCGCAAGCTTCTCAGTCTGTAAAACCGGTCTACGTTTATTTACGTTTATTTTGATAAATATGCATGTATTGAGCAAGTGTAACAGCACCCTCAATTTTATGTTACCAGGGAGTGCTTGTCTGTGTTTCAATACTCAAAGGTCTGAGAGAAGACCCTTTTATAGCAATGGTCTTAGCAGAGTGACTTAGTAAGACCGTCTAATTGATAAAGCCGTTTTATTCAAGGAGTTAAGACTATCATTTAAGACCATTTTATAGCAATCTGCCCCAGGGCTTCTAAGGTTTAACGGTATAGGTCAACAGAGGTTAAATTAAGGTATTTTTTAAGTCTTGCAAGAGGAGCACACACATTAATAGAAAGAAATTTGTTTCTAGTATTCTTTTTGCCAATTATCTGTTTCATGTTTTTTTGGAGATTGAATTATTAAACATAATGTCCATAATCCAGGATGCAAGTTCAGTAAGTGAAGTATGCAGTCCATTAGGACCTTAGTGGAGTGACACCCTCCCCCCCCCACCCCAGATGCTATCCTATTATGCAGTTTTATCATTGTCACTTGTATTTTTGTCATGCATTTATGTTGTGAAGATAAAGCAATAAAAGAAATTATATATTGAATTAAACTAATTACAATTTAGTGACAATTTATTGGTATATAAACTGTGTTGATAATTATATAATTATAATATCAAATATTGAAAAAATAGATCATTCTCAAATTAGTACCATTATATTATCAGCTCCCACCTTCATGGTAGTACCCTTATAACAACATTAGTCCAACACTATTACATAGATCATCATCTTTTCTATTCCTTTACAGTATCAGATTATTATTTCTAATGTAAAGCGTGTTGCAGTTTTAGCAAAATGCTCTCTATCAAGATCGAACTGTTGTCATCATTATTATTATCATTATCATCATATACTGCACCATTTGGTCTATAATTTTCAAAATTCAAACAATTGAATCTAGGATCTCAATGCATTACAGCAAGGGTGGGCATAAAAATCGGTCGGAGGCCCAAAGTGAATTTTTGATTCAACACCGAGGGCCACACCCAAACTTTGTTGTTTCCAGTGTGCTTCCAAACACCTCCAAGGACTGCTTTTACACCAATTTATTCTCAGTTTTATTTTACTTTTACCCATGATCGGTGTCGGGCCATAAAAAACAAGGTATTTTCTGGCCAACTTTGCTTGGTGGGCCGCACACATAGGGTTTTTAATTCATTTTCGCAGGCCGCAGAAAATTGCTGGTGGCCGCACTTTGCCCACCTGTGCATTACAGAATGCTTCCTCCCAGCCACTCACCCAAAGATTGCCACAAAATGTTGCCTATATCTTGGGAGAATTCAAATGCTTTAAAAAAAAACAAAACATGCCTTATATTAATTAAAATTTAGTCAAAATTTGTTGACAAAATAAATTGACACATTTCTTGGGAAAGAAACTCAAGTACATCGAGAGTTTAATTATTAAATGCAGATTGCTAAATGAATGTATTGTTCTGAAAATCAAGGTTTCAGTGATTTATTTTCTAATCAAGGTTTTCTTTACATACTGGTTAAAATGACAAATACATGGTCACCTTCAGGAGTATGTCAGTCACCTTTTTACATACCATACACAATCATAAATAGATGACCTTTTAAGGGTCTGTCAGTCAATTAATTCTATATAGACATCAAATGTGGAATGAGTCTATTCATAATTAAAACAGATTATTTTGTGGTGGAACTATATAACTTGGTGTTTGAGATGCATGCCTTCCAATCCCAGGGTCCTAGGTTCAAATCCTGCAATGTTGATGGAGTTGAGCTGTAGCTTGGTGGTTAAGATGCTTGCCTTCAAATCCCAGGATCCTAGGTTCAGATCTTACAAATGTTGATGGAATGGAGCTGTAGTTTGGCGGTTTAAGATGCTTGCTTTCCAATCCCAGTTTTCTGGGTTCAAATCCTGCAATGTTGATGGAATGGAACTGTAGATTTGTGGTTAACTGCCTGCCTTCCAATCTTAGGGTCCTGGGTTCAAATCCTACAATGTTGATGGAGTACAGCTGTAGCTTTGTGGTTAAGAGGCTTGCCTTCCAATCCCAGTGATCTGGGTTCAAATTCATTGATTCAAGTTAAATGATCAGTTCAGTGGTACAACTAGGTTACCTCTTGTACTGGTTTAACTGGTCCCTGTACTAATTAACCTATTTGGCCATTATGGAAGTATCATAATTATTTACTTTTCTGGGAAGGTCACTTTCTATGACCATGGCATTGGTCATCTTTTGTCCATGATGATACTTGGCAACAGTTAGTGGTCAAGTTATAAAACAAAAGGATGGTGTTCACTCAATATTCTCACGTTCAAGAAATAACGAACCCATTAAATGGATCCTGGCCAAACCACCTACCTTAATAGCAAACCACGCCTAAGAGTACAACTATAGAGTGGCACCCAGGGATACCTAAATGGTGAACTACTTACACTACAATACACAGGAGTATACAACCAAAGCATTAATGTGTGCCCAAGTAATCATAGGTAATGACAGTCTGGGATAATAGTGTTTTTATTGGAAAGGCTTAGCAGCTTCGCATTATTTTACAATTTAGAATGAATTAGTTAACAGATTTTGATTTAAGAAACTTTTTTGAATTTAGATAAGTGTCATTAAATCACTTCAGTGATACCAACAGATGCATTAATTATAGATCATATAGTACATTAAGCAGAAATTAGTATTTAATTCATTTAATTTTTTTTCAGGACTCTACTGGAATCAAGTGCGTATTAAAGTCAGGCTCTGTCTGAAGGAAAAACAATTTCGATATGCTGTACAACTGAATTTTCTAAGACACAAAAAGCATATTTGACAAAAAAACTTATGAGCAGTTAATGAGATATAGACTTTTGAATATTAAAAAAGTGGGATGTGGGGGGTGGGGAAAGGGCGTAACCACCCTTTTTTCACCTTTTCACCCAGTTTCTAAATATTCAAAAATCTGTATCTCATTAACTGCTCACTAGTTTTTCGTCAAATATGTTTTTTGTCTTAAAAATATCAGTTAAGCAACATATCTAAAAATATTTTTCCTCCGGAGCCTGACTATAAGATTTATTCCCATCGTGGGAACTAGTAATTCGGTCATTGTCTGCTAGGAACCATTTTTAAAAACTATCCTGAGAAATTGCATAATGGGAACGGTTTAGTCATTGTATCATCGTAGCTTTTGTTATTGCATGATATCATGTCTTTGTGAAATTCTCTTTGTGAGTACAGTTTCCCTGTTGAATTTTAACCTCTCCATGTTGTGAATAAACATTTTTTCACCATTTTGAAATACATCTTCAATGTTTCTTTGATTGTGATCTTCTGATTTTCAAAATCATTCAATTTCCCTCGCCATGTTTTTATTGTGTGATTTTTCTCCTTGTGTAGCCTATCAAGAGTGGCTTTCAGTCTCATGAAATAAAATGTCAACTTCATAACATTATTATTCTATAATGTGAATTACATCACCAAATTATGGGATATGATGGGAATAATTCAGAAATTTCAAGATGTGATATGATGTGCTGGTTTACAGGGCACTGTTAACCCATATTACTGACTCAATCAAGGTTAATGGATTCCCTGAATAGACATAGTTTTTGTTTGTTGTTTTTTTTTTTTTTTTTTCCCTGAATAGACATAGTTTTTGTTTGTTGTTTTTTTTTTTTTTTTTTTTTTTTTTTTTTTTCCGTATGACTTGAATTTTTGCTGGTATTTGTTTCTGTTTCTGTCTGTGCATTTTTCTGACCTCTTCGCTTTTTTAATTGAATTTTGAATGACAATACATTTTTTTTTATATGATTTGAATTTTAATTGTATTTTTGTAAATTCAATATCTTTTTGATATGATTGCAATAGAGAAATTTGATTTTAATTTGATTTGATCGTCAGGAAGTACATGTGATGGAAACTGAATGTTGCATTTTGCATCATTGCATTAAGGGATCATTAATCAATATATATGTTTGGAATAATTCATAAATTTCAAGATGAGAAATGATGTGCTGGTTTATTATGAATTATACAGGGCAGTGTTAACCCATATTATTGACCCAATTAAGGTTATTGGATTCCTTGAATAGAAATTGTTTTACCAGGATATCTAATAGAAACAATATAACTGGGTTATTAGAAGCGGCTATTCTAGTTGTGTACTATAACCCGGAATTTTTGTAAAAACTATCAACTTAAAGGTAGCGTGTCATTCATGTTGCGCTGGACCTTAATGTGCATTAAAAACATCTATCGTCTAAAGCGTTCGGCTGTTCCAGTGATTGTAGATGCACTTCATAATAATGATTAAAGCATTTGGTATTTAGCGGTGTGTTCTTTAAGTCTTCGATTATAATTATAAGCTTTAATTCTGTAAATTCAAAATGATATAAACTGATGTTTAATATATTTTTTTATGGTCTAATGTAATGTATATTATATTTTTTATATATACTGATAAAACTGATTTTGTAATTACAATTTCAGCTGTATAGCTGCTCGGTGTAAATTTATGTTTTTTTATACCTGAATAAAATAAATAAAATTTGACAAAAACCAATCTAATAATACCAAAAACAATGCTTATAAGCGCTTTACACTAAATGAACACGAGAAATGAAATGAATCCATAAATATCCAACAGTAACCCACAAAATAAAATTTAACAATTAAACAGGTATCAACATAAAAAGGAAGTAGTCAAAACAGATGCATTAATATTATTCCTATGTTACTTTCCGTACGTTTTGTATTATGTTTGGTTACAAGTGAAAAAGCTTATAGATTAAAGACATAATTTTGAGCTTAAAAATAAACAAGTGCCTGAAATAATTATATGCATATTTTATGTTAATTATATGTTAATTATGCAATTTTCTATCATGCTTGGCCTTCATCCTGGGTAAAACACCGAAACTGATTATATTCAGTCACTGTCCTTATATTGTAATGAAGCACATATCTTACTATGCACGGTAGGACATATCAACGGTTATCACCGTTCCGACTGTCTAAGCCCGAAGCATCCATGAACACTAATTATGATTTAGTCATCACATGGTGAGAACAGCACATGAAAAAAATGTTTAAAAATGCCAATATTATTCGGCATTTGCATGATTGCGTGATTAATAACTGCCTGCTGGTAGGCAATTGCAAAGTATTTAGAGAACTGCATGCGATCGGTAGGTGAAACATACAAATAAAGCGCCACTAGGAGTGTTTCATCATTGGTAGTAGTTTACATCAGGGAATCCCACAATGCTTTTCAACTGTATACCTCTCAAATCTTGCAAATTGCTTCTCTATCTTTTTTTCAGGTTTGCCTCTATTTTTTTTCCCCGGTGGGTTTTTCTTTTTGTTTGAAGTGTTCAAAAAAAAAATCCTCTTAAAATGTCATGGGATCAACTTTAAATAAATAAACAATTGAAAATTTAAAATACAATTTTCAATGATTTACAGCATTTACTATGAATATCTGCTGGTACAAATATGAAGCACCTGTCAAATGATGGAAAATGTTTTTCTCATTCTAAGTTTTAGATGAAATCATTCACAATTGGAAATACATTTACGATACAAACCGCTGTTTGTTTTTGTATCAACAGCCAGCATACATTGGAAAATTTACATCCACCAAATGGCTTGCTACATCTTGCGATAAGAACTGATGTCTGTTTTCGTAGCGACAGCCAATGATTGAGAACTGGAATTACAGTGGATGGAACTGCTAGCTGCATAACGAAATGTCAGCTACTGTGTTCTGAAACTGTTGGATCCCATTCCGGTTTTTTTTTTTCTATAAAGCTTATCATGTTGATTTCACAGAATCCTATAACAATGCTCAAATTTCATAACAGCATTATTATACTGAACACGATTTATACCACTGTATAATTATATATAGGCCTATATGAAATTGGTGAACTTATCCCTCTTCCCCCTCCCCCTCCCTTCTTGTTTCAAAAAATTCTGGATGCACCTTTGTTATATGTATTGAAATTAACTTATAATTTAACTAAGTGGATAATGCGTCATTGTTCAAAACCCTTATCATGTATTGTGTACGACCATTGAATGATTACATACTATACTAATGTGATATTACAGAAATCAGCTTTCGCAAGCAACGATAATGTCAAGGATAACCACTGTCGGATTGCCTTGCATTTGATTGGTCGGTTTAAAATAATATTATCCCATGAGGATTATCAATGATAGATTGCTTTAATTTGACTGGCTGGATTATAATTTTTAAGATAAGGCTGCCATTTTGATTGGTTAATAAGAATACTAAATGATAATTTATTACAAGTTGATTGGTTTAATAATGAAAATAACACTAACATTACACAAACAATATTGATACCACTTGATTGGTTGATAAAAATAACACTAACATTCAGGGATTGTCATTGATTGATTGCTCCTATTTCACTGATTAGAAAGAATTATGCTAACATAAAATAGATGATCACTGACAGATTGTAGGAATTTGAATTGTTGGCAGATCCATATGAGCAACAATCTACAGCTCATTCAAGTATAGGATTACTCTATACA
Source organism: Anneissia japonica (assembly GCF_011630105.1). Lineage (NCBI taxonomy): Eukaryota > Metazoa > Echinodermata > Crinoidea > Comatulida > Comatulidae > Anneissia > Anneissia japonica. The sequence goes on along the minus strand of NW_022694779.1, from coordinate 302,976 downwards.
ATCACTTGGTAGGTTTTTGGGACATTGCATTAAAAATTTAAAAAAGCCTGCTATTGGAAAAATTATACTCACTGTGTACGACAGTCATCGGACAGCATGATTCTTAGAGAATGCAACGCCACGACGTACATGCAATAGATTGTTTTAATTACGATCCGTTCACACTGCCACAAATAATTAGAGGACGTTGTCAGTCGGCGGTCGTGTGACGGTCTTATTACGCAGTGTACGCCCAGATTTACCTCAACATATTAAACTGAAAAAGGTTCGGGAGAAGGCTTTTTAGAAGACTAATATTAAAAAATATAACTATAATTGACTAACTACTGCTATTGGTAGCGCTACATTCTGCTAATACTACAAGAGCTACTGCTACTAATTGTAGTTTCATTGCTACAATACAAGCTCTTTAGCTGATAATATTTGCACTTCTTGTAGTGTTGCTATTGTAGCATAAAAAAAAGGATATTAGGGAAAAGGATTTTTAGAAGACTAAATGAAAAAATATAACTATAATTGACTAACCACTGCTATTGGTAGCGCTACTTTCTGCTAATACTACAAGAGATACTGCTACTAACTGTAGTTTCATTGCTACAATACAAGCTCTTTAGCTGATAATATTTGCACTTCTTGTAGTGTTGCTATTGTAGCATAAAAAAAAAGGATATTAGGGAAAAAGATTCTTAGAAGACTAAATGAAAAAATATAACTATAATTGACTAACCCCTGCTATTGGTAGCGCTACTTTCTGCTAATACTACAAGAGCTACTGCTACTAACTGTAGTTTTATTGCTACAATACAAGCTCTTTAGCTGATAATATTTCCACTTCTTGTAGTGTTGCTATTGTAGCATGAAAAAAAAGGATAGGGAAAAGGATTCTTAGAAGACTAAATGAAAAAATATAACTATGATTGACTAACCACTGCTATTAGTTGCGCTACATTGTGCTATGCTACAAGAGCTACTGCTACTATCTGTAGTGTCATTGCTACAGTACTAGCTCTTTAGCTGATATTTCCACTTCTTATGGTGCTGCTACTATAGCATAAATATTAATAATTATAAATTATTTTAATCTTACAAAGCAGTTCCCCCTAGTATTCTATGTTCATCTTCATAGTTTATATAAATTGTACGTTTCCAAGTACTTCGAGTCATTCAGTCCATTTATTATCGGTCAAGAAAAAAAAATTCTGATACAACGAATGAGTCATCTACTTGTGAGCCTTAGGTATGGTGGAGTTGATCAATTAATTTCATCTGGTTCAAAATGTTCTAGGTAAATGTCCTGTAAGGGTAATGAAAAACCTCTAGGTTTACTCAGAAGAATTATCCTTTTACTTATATAGTAGAATTAATTATAGTTTGAAAAAAAAAAAATGGTCAGAAAAGTTATCCTTTACTTACATAGTGGAGTTAATTATAGTTTTAAAAAAATATTGGCATTTCAAAAGATTAGGAGGCACCACAAACTTAGAGCTGCTGTCTGTCTGTAAATAATATTTATTTATTTATTCAATATTTAACTAGGGTTGCCCAATAAAGTATAAAAAATAATGCAGTATAAAATGCAATTACAAAAATCAAATATCTTTACTGTTGCCTTAATGTTACTTTAAAAAATATTTAAAATTTGTTGAAGATTTGATTGTATCACTAAACTATTAAAAAGATTAGCACCTTGCCATTTGAAAGAATGTTTATAATAGCCTGTCTTAATAATAAGCTTTATTTTAACATGTTAAACTTGTTTTAACTATAAGTTGTTCTAGAACCACCGAGCCCTCACTGGGGCTTCAAATGCTGACAAAGGAAGTGGTAATGCTGGTTTCTCGGCATCACGATAGTTTGTATGATATTTACTTGCTTAGTTTGCCAAATTTTTCATTTTCCGCTATTCAATTTCTCAAGCACCTTGAGCATTCCTTTAAAATGTATATAAATGCTATACAAATCTTATTTATTATTATATTAGAAGCCGGTGTATAAAAAAAAAACAACTAAATAATTAACTAATTAAAATTAACAAAAATGAAAGTATGAAAAATAAACTACTATACAGTATAAATCTACCATTAATTTAAAAACTTAGTACGACTTAAACTAAATGCTCAAAGGTTGTAGCTACACAAAGGTTGTAGCTACAAGTAAATTAATATAAAGAAAAATCGACTTACTGTATGCTAATGAATATTTGAATAAAGGAACTGTTTGATACAATTCAAGTGCCATATTATTACATTATTAACCTGACACCAATGTAACTAATTGCCGTAAGTACATTTTTCCATCTGTAGATATTGCGTTACAAGTATTAGGTACAGGCAATCAATATTCAGAATGCAACATTTCCTATTGTCTTACGCTATTGAAATTCGCTGCGCCGCCTTAGTAAAAGCCACAGCATACAAGATAAATTTCATAGGGGTTAATAGTAAGGGTGAGTCAGCAGCCAGCTTGGCATAAAAGATGAAGAAAGAAAGATATTTATTAATCTTGGTATCTTTATTGCTATCAAATTAAAAATACAAATGCAGCTAAAAGCTTAAATTGGAATATTCTTATTACAAAAATCTTGTGCAAATAAATTGTTATACCTAGATGTTTTTTAGTGGCGAAAGTCGTACGTTGTACATTCGACAGGCGGGCAGTGGTAATGGTATATGGTTGGGGACTTTTATAGCACATAATACGTGGTCCTTATGCACTGTAGGCCTATATATTCTGAACATATGGGTTGGTTCCGTGGGTATGACTTGATTGGCTACGATTTGCTCAATTCTTCATGATTAAATTAAATAATCGCAAATGCCTAGCAAGATACTAGCTCATTTACATATTTTCAATAACATATTTTCTTTTATTGGGGCTGCTTACCCAAACTGAATTATGAAATGTAATTACACATTTAACCATAGATTGGTAGAACATTTGAATCATGAATATTCAATAAATTATATAATAAGTATGGTGTCAACTAGCTAGTATTAATATGCTAGTTAAAGATAATTAATGTAAAAAATTATATACAATTTCTGACAATACAAGTAATGTCAGAAATGCAGTGGTAAGGTCATGATTTATGATTTACAAAGCATGCATCATGGACTTCGACAATTAGCGTTGAATTTAGATACAGGTTTTGATAGCAGATTCATATAATTTTTCATAACATAAAAATATTTAGAAACCACTAAAATGAGATGAAACAGCATTGGTCAGGGACAGGTAAATCAAAGTTATATTGTAACTCGTTGAAAAACCCAAAGTAATACTGTAACTCACTGACAAACCAAAAACCAACTGTGCTTAACAAAAATCAACTGTGTTGTTAACCGACTATGTCTAAAAACTGAGTGTACTTAAAAATTTGCCTTTTTTGCGTTCCATAAAAAAATGAGGACCATTTTATTTTTACATTATGTCTAGGCTTTGAAATAAGCGTAATTATAATACGGACAATTTAGTTGACAAGAATACCAAAATATTATGAAAAACAATGCATAGTTTTATTTCTAAACAGTGTGATGTTAGTATTGGTAGTGATAGCGTTTTTATACAGTGATATCACTTCCAACAAAATTCTGAATGAGCGTTTATCATAGCAAAAGGTGAACGCAATATTTCAGCATCGTTAACTACATGTGTTTCAACATAATGCATGGCGTAGGATGATATGACCTTAGCTATAATGCAAATTGCAGAATGAATCAGTGGGTGGATAGTCATTATGTAGACCATAAAGAGCACAGGTTCAATCCATGAGATTTCATTTAATTTAATGATTTCCTCCTATTCTTTCCATGTCTCAATTACTTTTTTTTTTCATATCATACATACATACCATTACAAATTCTCTTTTCAAGTTGATGGATATAATTACTGTTCTATTATTTTTATTATTCTCTCAAACCACTATGTGTTACTCGGTGCATAAATTAGTACGGTGCATGCTTTATGGTACATTCCACATGGTACATACTGGTTAACAATTGAATAGCTGAAATTTCTACAAAGGAGATTCACCAACAGGAGGGGAGAGTCATGGTCTTCAGTCACTTATTTTTTTAGGCAAAATACATTTTGAATCATCTCAGAATACCATTAAAAAAAATAAATTTAATGCAAGAATGATATAAAAAAAAAAAATTTAATGCAAGAATGATATCAAATATGGATATTTTACATACCTCATCCCATCGATCAAATGTATTTCCTTCCCGCATGAAAGGTGGAATAGGAACTTGCCATTTGAACTCATACAACTTGGCCATCGCTGGGATTTAAAGGACAATTCTGGGTGGGCAAGACACAGGCCCTGATGCACCACTACTGCACTGTACCTGTAATAACAAACATAGATATAAATTTACATATTTATATGAATATTTATAAGTGAAATAACAAATATATTACCACCATTTAAACAAATTAAAAAAATGGCATTCAAAGATGGCATTCTAAAAATAAGCAGTATTCACCAACAAAATGATTGAGCTCTTCCCCAACTAGTTCAGTAGGGGGTTCTGCGCCCCCTGGATCCTATGCCCCCTGGATCGCCTGCTGGCCAGCCCAATAATTGTATATTATACAATAACCAAAGATAAACAAAGAAACCTCCTGTATTATGTAAATGTATGCAATTTATTTTTTGGCCTAAATGTTGAATGAGTTACTGTTAGTTTTATGTACTGTATGTAAAGTAGCCTGAGGCAAGGTACATTAAACTATTTTTAATCCTACGAGTGTGGTATAAAAATTCTACATTTTATATACTGTACATGATTAAAAGAATGTTTTATTGTAATTGTGTTTAAAAACGTGGTAATATAATTGGGTTTTGAAGCACACATAGTCAGTGCACCTGGAATTTTTGCGGGGGCGAGAGTGGCACTTAACGGTCTATGGTTCAAGGGAGGCAGTGCAATGTTTATCTTTATTATTATCCCTATTATTTTTTATCTTGTCTATATACTTGCCCTTATATTGTATTTATCAATATATCTTTATCTTTTCCTTTAATATTGTCCTTATATTTTGTTCATCTAGTCTGCATGTTAAAGTTATTCTTACTGTGCATGTTTAATCAATTCATCTCCTTCTAAATATTTTTATATGTACTGGTATATTATCCTTCACAACAAAGAAAAATCATCAAAAATTATTCTTGTAATATAATATCCTTTACTGTATTAGTTACATTTTCATTATTCTATCCATTACCCCATAGTCCATCAATTTCGCTATCTTTTTTCCTAATTAAAAAACAAGTTGATTTTCAGGGGAAAATTTATCTTTTTTCCTACCGGAAAATAATGAAAAACTTTACATGAATTATCAAATTTCTTACAATAACACATTTCTCAATTTAAACATAATTTTTTGGTAGATTTATCAGGGAAATGAAAATGAGACATGGAACAGTATTCCCACATCTGCAGCTCTGCTTGAACTATAAGTTCAAGAGAAAATAACATTCTGATTATAATTACACAATGACGTTGAAAAATTTCCTTCCTCCATGGTTGAAGAGTGTATTATTGACTGTTTGCGTTATCTTATCCTTAAACCAAGGAAACGGACTGTAACGAGCACCTGTACAGTGGATTTAGTCTCAATGGTAGATTTCATGCATCAGCAACTTCATTATTAATGTATTCATTGAGTATATACATCATACAAAGTAATCTAAAAAACTTGACAAAAGCATCCTTATTGTCATCTTCCTGCTAATCACCAGCTGTTTTTTACTGCAAGAGTCAAAATTTCTACTGCCACAAACATGATCTTTTATGATTTAGATTCAAAACGTCGTCAAAATCACCTAGTACGTCTTCGCCCTACATGTGCAACAACCTTGAATTACTTCTGGTCTAATTAAACATCACTCTACTCAAAGAAAATGCTGATAATTGTTTGTTTATTATTCAAGTCCTAAAAATGTCACCCATGATTAAACAAATTTAGGAAAAGGTTTTTGGATTCTCTGCAGAAGACTAGCCCATTATCTTTACCTTTTGACCGCAAACAATCGTAAATATCAATTGGAGTGAAATTGAAATTGTGTCAATCTTCCATCAACATATAATCCTTGATGTATATCACTTAAAATAATGAAAATATGGTAGCAATAACAACCATTAAAATATTAGAAAAGGTTAAATAATCAAAGGTAATGTACTGTATATTCTGACAACTGATTACCGAAAAGTTTAAATTATATAGTTTATATTGCAAGAAGAAATAAAATCGTGTGTCTATTAATAAACTTGTATCACAAAGCAGTATTCACTGTCATAAAGAAAAATCGTTATCTATTTATTAACACATTATTTTGAAATGTTGAAAATTTTATCAGCCATACAGGTATATTTTTAACAAGGCCATTTTGAAGTAAAAAACGCCAAATGACAAAAATACAGTTATTTCTAATCAAACAGGGGGGGGGGGGGGGTTTACTAAGCGTTTATGATTTTGGTTGCCGTAAGGTCAAGCACAAACTGAGTTGGCGCACTGTATACCTATTGGCATAAAGTGCTGTCTGACAATCTAGCCTAAGCGGGTCGTTGTTGAAATTGAATTGGCCATCAAACATGAATATTTTTCACTAAGCAACGTTCTCTAATAAGTGCATTGCAACACTGGCCCCCTTGATTTGTTATTTACGGTAAGAGTACTGGTGAAGTTAGAAAATGATGTGATACGCCACCACCGACCATCAACCAATGAATCCATCTCCGCTCTCTGTGTGCGACTGATAATGCGAAGACATCTGCTGATTGTCGGTAACAGTGTAAGCTGATCACCATAAAAATGTATCTGTTGCACGTGCCTCGTTACATTCTCCATTGCACCGACCAATGAAAAGCAGACCAGTGTGCGCCTAGCTTTAGATGGAAAGCAACGTATAAATATCAACAATTATTTTATTATTATCTGCGCTATTTGTTTAGCTATATTTCCTCCTAATATCTGTATTTTCTCGTAGCTTTTTGCATAGATTCATAGTTCTGTTTCAGAAATCCTTGTCAAACTCATTTGTTACAGTCCATCAAGATCAAATTAACCTAGTTCTATTTTAAATCGCTCACTGACAAGCTCCAACAATTTCTAATTTTACTCTCAATTCTGTTCTAATAAAAAAAAAAATTGGGCAGGAAAAAAAAAAATCAATGTATGAATTGCTTAAGTATAATAATAATTGTAGACTTACAATGCATTATGATAAGACCTCTACTATATGATAAGACCTCTACTGTATGCATTTCACATGATCTTTAATACAGCGGTTATTGGATTAAACACCTATTGAACACCAACCCAGATGGGGGGGGGGGGTGTGGAGTATTCCATAACGTTGTAGTAGCTGATTAATGCTTTTGACATTTTAACCCTACCTTATTCACACAATTCTTTTTCCCCCTTTTAAATGTGTAATCACATTTTTTTTTTTACACTTCTATGACGTATTGTTTTGATGCCTCTTTTGTCTGTATTTTAAAGTTTTAATATTTATTAGAATTTTTACCACCTTTATATTGTCTTTATTCCCCCAATCTTTTTTATTATCAAATTTGTATGTTGTTATTTTATTATGGAATCCCTTTTACTGTTATCGGTCCCTCTCCAGGCAAATGTTTATCACGTTTTTTTGACTTTTTTTACAAATTGTTTTAATGCCTTTTGTCTGTATTTTAATGTTTTTTTATACATTCAAATTTTTACCATACTGTATCAAATCGATGTACTTTCATGTTTATAATTTGTTTTATGTAGGACCCCATTGGGAATAAGGTTTACTTTTTAAAGAAAACTTTCTAGGGCCATCCTTGCATTATCTTGTTTTTATTTGTTTGTCCTGCCTTGTGTGGATTTTATCTGTTTTGTAAAATATTTTGATGATGTGATATAAACAGATCTGAAAATTTAAGGTACCCATTTATACATGGATGGAGAGGACGAATCCAGGTAAAGTGCCTTGCTCAAGGACACAAGCAAAATACACAGTGAAGGATTGAAACCCTGACCTCAAGGTTGGGAAACCAAACTGGTTAGCTTTTAATATGTTAATCTTGCTAATTAACATTGACGTACAAAATTTCGTCCCTATATTTTTTTTTGCAAACTGTAGGCACTTTAAATTGGCTAGTAATCAATTTATAGATATTAATAGTAAAAGTCTGTGAGTCAGTAAAAAGTGAATTATGTTGCTAAGTTTGATTGGACGTTATCTGACAAATAATAAGAATTATAGCATTCTGGAATAGTTTAATATATTTTTAAAAAATTTTAAATGAACAATTTAATGATTATTTTCCCAGATTTACATCATGCACTATCATTTAATTTTTTATTTTTTTCATTTCATCTTTTATTTCGGAAAATAAATACAGTATATTCCTATACAATATTCTCCATAGCTCAAAATTAATTAATTACATAGACCTATAATACAGAACCACAGTACATGATGTTAATGTCCCATTGTATTACCCATTTTTATTGTTCTTTATTTCGGTGTTGGAAAAAGGGCAGCTAGGCCATACATTAATCATTAATTAATCATTAACCATTAATAAGCAATACTGGTGATGACCAGGTACGTAAAGAACTAATTGTTAAATATTTTCACCATCTCACACTTTCATTGTTAATCGTAATTGTAAACATCTGTCTAACGTTCTAACCAGAAAAACAATCTTGTGACAGTACCAACGTCGCCTTCATATTTTGTTTGGGTCATTACGAAGCAGTACTTCAACACTAATGATAAATCATGCATAGTGGACATTCATTACTATTTAGCCAGGATATGGAAAAGCAAACAAATTACAATGCAGTACAACAAATCATGTAAAGACAATTAATGGTTCTCTCCAGAGACCTTTTTAAATACAATTAAATTGTTGATCAATTTATCAGTGATTAAGTTGAGTGGTTGACTGTTTAATTAATAGAATTTTTAAACACTTTTGAAAACTTTTAAAACATTTTTATGCTTCATGGGAGGTGCTTATTTGAGGGAGGTGTGTATTTTTTTGGGCATAAAATGGATACGTAACTTAAATAAATGGCAACAAAATTAATTGATAGAATTTTAAACATTTTTGAAAACTTTAAAACATATTTATGCTCCATGTAATATTGGTAAAAATGAATATCTTATGTACAGTATGATAAATACTTTCCATTTTATTAAATAATGTGCCAACTGACATTTACAATGTGTCAGCTTTCCAATTCAATACTGACTGAAAAGTGATTGTAAATATTAAGTGTAATAAATACTAATAAAAATATAACAAATATTATCATTACTCCCTTAATACAATTACCGGTACTGCATTTATTTGAATAAATGCCCTGGAGCGTTTATTCAAGAAAAGCATTTATTCGAGGGAGGCGTGTAATTTTTTTTTGGTGTAAAATGACACCTCAAATAAAAGCCACTTAATTTCACTGTAAATGTGGATCTACAACATAATTTAATTACCGTCAAAATGTGTACTGCGTGATCTTATTTGATCCCAACCAGGTTAGAAAAAATGCAATTCTACTGGAGTAAAACATGAATAAAATGTGTTGAGAATGATGTTGCTTTCATTAGTTTTATTTACAGTCATTTAAAGGGGGGAGTGGGGGATGTTTATTTGTGGGAGGCGTTCATTCCAAATGAGGCTCATAAAAGGCGTTAATTCAAAGTGGGGCGTTAATGAAACAAATATGGTGCATGTTTTCTGATTGATACTGCTTAAATATTTTAACACTTATGCTCTTTGAATTTTGAATTAAATGTCTGATTTGCAATAGACCATTCCAGTTTTTGCTTATTCTCTATTAATACATTGTTTTTGTATTTTTAGTCCAATAGCAAAAAAAAAAAAATGTGCATCTTCCATGCTATTTTCTGCAACATACTACATAATTATTTTCATTTAGTTAACACTTTGGGCCTTAATATATGGTATTAATGAGTTACTTCAAGTTTTTCAATTCAAACGAAGTCAAATACACTGCTTTGAAAACACATTCTTACAATCTAGGGTGCCATTTCTGGGCCTGTAAAGGTGCCTATTCTTAAAATTCTCTCACTTAAGCCCCTACCATGGTGGGGTTGAGGTGCATGTGGACCCTTGTCAGGGATCTAATAGACCCCTCCTTGGGAAATATTCGGTGCCAACACTAGCCTTAATTTTGTTAAATACAGTATTAAGAAATATCTAAGTTTGCTTGAACGGTTAGCCCCCTGAAAATTACACAGAATGCAATTTATCCATGCTCGATTGTGCCTAAAGTGAAATGAATTTTTCAGTGTTTTTTCGCCCTCATAAAAAATGTAGGCCTTAGAAATATAATATTAAAAGAGAATATTATTCATGAGAATTATTGATATGGCAATTTATAAATGAATCACTAGCAGCACTAGTATAAACAGCGAAACAGTATCTAATAAAATATGAATTGAATAATGCCACAAATACTTTTTTGGTTTCTAATAATTCTAGTATACGTATTTCATCAAAGTTTGATAAATGTCATTGCACATGATCAAGTTTCAAAACAAGCGTTGACGCTTAGGATGATTCTGAGATTCACTTGAGAATTACGGTAAAGAGTTTTAAAAAAATCTTGAGATCTGATCAATAACACTACAAACATTCTCAACAATATTTATGACAACAGACGATGAGAGTTCCAACCAGTAATTACCTCAATTAATTTAGCACAATCATATCCATACAACTTATCAACAGGTGATTTAAGACCACAGGTAAAAATGGAACAAAGCAATATTGATGGTAATTCAAGTTAAGAAGTAGGACAACACATTCATCTTTGGGAATTTAGTGTAAAGCATTCACATGCTCAAATTAATGAAAGAATAGATGAATGATAAAGAGAATAAATGAATAATGAGTGAATAACAAATATGTTGCAGGAATGAATAAAACTGTGGTGAACGTAATACTCAGAATACACAGGGAAAGAATTAATAGATAAATTAATATTTAAATATTTTGTTTATGAATAAATGAGTAAATGGTATAAAAATGAATGAATTAATGAAATGGGTGAATGTATGAATGAGAATATACTAAATGAATTTAAATATTTCATGAATATTAATTTAAAATATGGTAGTAAATGGAATTAATGACAAAAACAATAAATGGATAATGAATGAATGAATAAATAATAAATAAATAAGAAAATGAATGAATGAATGAATGAAGAAATGAAATAAGGGAATCAATGGATGAGCATTAATAAATGAATGTAGATATTACATGGCTAAATGAATATAAATGACTGAAATTAAAAAGTGAACAATGAATGGATAATGAATGAATGAATAATAAATGAATAAATAAGGAAATAAATAAATGAATGAATGAATGATTAAAAATTAAAATACCAAAAAAACAAAAAATCATTTTTGAAATTAACTTTTTTTTAAAAGTAACATAAAATTATCAACTTGAGAACAGAAATTAGCGTATTTAAAAAATGTCATTTTACAGTGAAAAATGATAGAAACACTTCCAGTCACTAGAAGTGTTTTATTGTTTTTATTATGTTAATAATTTGTGTTACTGCAAAATAATAAGTTAATTTTAGGATTATTTGGTATGAATTTCTTTTTTTTACTTTTTCAATAAAGGAAAGTTATGGCAATTTTAATGTATTCAATCAAATAATATTTTCAATAATATTATTTTACTGCAGGAGTATCCTTGTTCATCCTTTACTAGACCGTCATTAGGAATGAGATTTTACAATGTTTTGATAACTTTAATAGCAATATATTCCTTCTTTCACCTACGGTACTTTACATTCTTAATACTTATTGATAATATTATCAAGAGATTAAAATTCCTTTTAATTAACTACCAAACTCTAATTGAGCTTCGGATGTTTATAACTGGACATAACCTTTTCTTGATAGCTATTAACTGTAATTGACTTTTGATTAAAGGTAAAGAAAATGGTAAAAAGAGGGGAAGTCCCATTTTAGTGATTTGAAGTCACTGATGCTGACTATCCAGACATAGTTCATGAAAATAACCTAGCAAAAATCCTTACAAATCTAAAATATGAGCTGAGTAGTTGACTGAGAGGTAGGCCTATTGTTCCTTCTTTTCGGCAACTTGGCTCCTCATACAAGCCTCACATTAGGGACTTTTCGATTGAGTGAACGGCGAGCACGTTCACGTCGACTGACAACATGTTCACTGCTCATGGCGATCCACCACTGAAATCAATTTTGATTTTACTCGACGAGGAGTCAACATGATGACTTTTTGAGCAAGGATCATGCCTTACCATCATGGCGAATCTTCATAGAGTCTGAGATGCGATCCTCTTCAGATATTTCAGCAATGTGCTTGACGATGAAAAGATTGTGCTTTTGTAAAATGCTAATCGACCTGTAAACTTGTTCGATGTCAGAGATGAAATTACTTGTAAATTGCATAGAATTAGGCCTCTGCTTAGGCCTAGTAAGATCCTTTCAGCGTGTCCGGTATCGCCCCTCTTGAAAAAATGACGTCATACAGTCAACAGGGCGAGTAGACCGGGGTGAACCTGCTCTCAAATCTGGTGGTGAGCGAAGGGTTGACGATCGCGCATGCGCAGTGCTTGAAAATGACATCATGTCAAGACGTGGACTATGTTGACGTGAAAATCGAATAGTGCCTATTAAGAAGAGTTGGGCGAGTTAAGGACAATGTTTGCATCCATATGTTTTATAGTTAAGTTGGGTGGTGTTGCACTGCAGCTGCCTCGGGTTCCAAGGGCCTAGCCCAAATTTCCAATCGAGAATAATTTTTTTTTAATGTTATTATACTGTATGTCATATTTGTTATATGATATATCATCATTATTTAAATATTTTCTTTAAAATTTGGTTATCATTAACCATGTGTGACTCACTGTGTATGATGGAATTATGCTCTATCAAAATAGCTTTTGTAGAGGCTATAGAAGCGGCCTTGTTTCTGTATACCGATTGAAGTATACTAGCTTTTGTAAGCTAGTGCATGGAAGTAGCATTGATTTTAGTCATATTATGAGGAAAATCCTGTTTCTGACAAGAATTGAATTGGGCACATATTGCTGTATGACTGTCGGCAAAAAAAAATCCATGCATCTCTGCTTTCTGACAGCCTTGATGAAGCTACACCATCTGCTGATTGTTGGTGGCATTATGAGCAGATCGTAATTAAAGATAATCTGTTGTGATCACCTTTTCACGTTCAGTTCTTTATGAAATCGTATCTGCCGATGACTATCGGTGCCAATGTGTGCCAAGCATTAGAACAACAATGAAGTTGGTTCTCTTTCCGGGCTTTATTATATAATCTTACTTTTAATTAAAGGATGCTAGTATAAACTAGCTAATAAAGACCAATTCCAAATCGATACAACACATTCCAAGAATCGGTCAATAGAGTGGATTTGATAATAATGACAGCTGAACCTTATTTATGTTATTATTACCATAGTTTCAATTCCCCTTAATATTTAATTAATCGGTTTCTAGGAAAACGATATATTCTGATAAATTATCATGGGAAAAAGTATGACATCAGAAGGTACTGCATATGAATATTGGTTACATCATTTTGCTTAAATCATCCCAGGAATGCCTGAAGGTTGTCCAATAGATTTTTATAAATAATCTCTGAATATTGAATATCTTTGAATATTAATTATGAAGACAGGCAACTAGACAATTATGAACATTGACCAACAAGGCATTCTTTCATATTTTTCCAATATTTATTCAATACTTTTTAAAAGTATGACATCAGTAGGTATATGAATATTTGCTTAAATCCTACCAGGAATGCTTGAAGGTTGGTTGTCCAATAGATTTTTATAAATAATCTCTGAATATTGAATATCTTTGAATATTGATTATAAAGACAGGCCACTAGACAATTATGAAAACTGACCAACAAGGCATTCTTTTGTATTTTTCCAACATTTATTCAATACTTTGAATACTATGCACCCTACAAGGCCAACAAGAGAATTCTGAAAAACTTCTAAGCGGAGTTTTGGCAATGTGAGAGGAGTATTCCTAAGACATGGTACCAATGTAATCAGATTGTAAAATGTAACTGTTTTGACTTACAATTAGCAACACCGCAGTACAAGACTCCTAAGCCCTAATAGGCAGAAAATCGACACCGCACAGATCACAACAAGTGTACCGTAGCATCACCTACAGTAGTTTTTATTTCAAACTGACAGGATACTTTCCATTATTAACTTGCATGTTTTTGTGTGTTCTAGCTTCTTTTTTGGAGGAAGCTAAACACTACTACTTGTTTTTCAACACTGCCAGGCCCTGCCATCCATATCACTCTCATCAGACTCCCTTTTCAAAATCGTTCTTTACTAGACTACTGTTGTTACGAAATCAGTACACCATGAAGCACTCTACAGTTCAGAGTGAAGAGTGCAACTCTGACATCAATTTGGCAAATGAAATCAGTAGACCCTGGAGGGCGAATTACTATATTGTACAGTTCAAAGCGCTGTTTTCACGAGAAATTTAAGTGTTCTTGTTCTTATCTAAATCATAGGATTACCATTTTTATTTGGAAATGTGCGATTCATTTCAGCTGGTCGAAATGCGTAAAAAGCGGAGATTACTGACCCAAAATCGGAGTGCGGAGTTTGCTTAAATAAACAGAGTAACTCTGCCAAAATCGGACTGGTTGGCATGTCTGACTATGGCATAGAATCAGCCAATAAGACAGCATCATTTCATCAGGCAATTTTTTTTAGGTCTGATAAAAAAATAACAATTGGAAGAAACCTCCCAATATAGCATTATAAAGATTGACCAACAGTTCATCCCATCACCTGCAGTTGATTAAAACCAGGGTCAGGGGCCCTGTGGCTTTATTGATCTGGGGCCTCTGTATCAGATGCTGTTGCTGTGAGAGCGTGAAGGTTCAGTTTTAAGGGTCCTAGGTAAAAAAAACCCATTATTGGGATTTTTTAGGTCCCACACTTGTTTTCCGAGACAGATTGTGTTTCAACAAATATAGCGCTATCAAATGATATACAGGAAGTTTTTTTTCAAGAAAAATATATCAATGTATCGTTAAGAAGTTAACACGGCCTTAGGTTCGTTAGTTGCTAGGATTGGGTTTAGATTACTGTTAGCTTGTGTTATTTGGATGGACAATATTTATGTCCTCTATGAGTCAGGCTTCTATAGGTCAGGACTCCTTCACAGATCTATGTTTCCATTGAAGACCCTACAGAGACATTCTGAGGAGGACAGAAAATTTGAAGCAAAACATTGTTATGCATATAAATAGTGCTGCGCACAAGTGGTCAAACAATATAGGTAAGTAACTGGAGAGACAGTCAAAAAAATTATTAACTAAATCGGATGAAGGAAAACGTGTGAAATAGTGATGAAGATGTTGAAGGGAATTAAACTAGATGACGTGTAACTTATAGTCAATACACATCCAACATTCTCACTACATCTCCAACACTTTATAATTAATTGCCAATGAGATAGAAATGGATAGGAAAAATTATACTGTCTTTACAATATGCACAGCTTAAAGATCCATGCCATGATAAAGGGATGCATGACATAACACTCTTTTAAAATACCTGTAGAGGGGCCCGGATGGGGAATTTTGAATATGGAGGGTCCAAACTACCTCAGCCCAACAAATGTGTAGAAATATATACATATGCCTATTGTTGCTCTCTCATCAAATGTTTTTTCAAACTTCCCTCTTTAATTTTCTAAACATCGTTATTATTTACGGTATGTTCTCTATCAAACTAGCTACACTACTGACACTGTTACTGCTTTGTCGCTTTACCGAGCAGTGTTTATATAAGATTAAAGAACATGTTCACACTGCCATGCGTGCAGCTCGTTTTTGAGTATCTAGACAACCCCACTTTCTACTTTAAAGCAACAGTCTTATGCCTATAAATTCATCAAACTTACAATCTCTGCATGCCCTCTTCCAACTTGTAATCCAAAATTTGCTCTCAATGAAAGTCTAACAATATGTGGAACATTTCAGCAATGTGAGACTTGTACTAATATTTAAAAAGCGAATACTGTAGCTAGGAGCTATTCCACTGCCTATTAACATGATGTACCTTCAATAAAATAACTAAATATTCCAAAAAGGTTATGACATCTATTTTCTCATTAATTTTTCACTACCAGGCAAATAGATGTAATTGTGTTACCCAAATACTGTTAGTAACATACAAAATTTAAAATGCATCATGATTTATAATTCAACATTTTGTTTGCCATTAATAAATGTATAATAATGTTGCCAGATGCTTCATGAGTTCTTTATTTAAAGGTTGATCGCACACTTTATGGCATAAAAATACTTTTAAATTAATTTTTATTGTATTTATTTTCATTTTTAAACTAACTGAGATCCAATTATTGTCTCCGCTACCTCCCACAGATGCACGCACAAAGGTACATTATTACACGTCATCCACACACACAAGAACACTTTTGCATACTTTTACATCTTTTTCTCTCAGATTTCCATCCACTTGTAACATTCACTCAATGTACAACCCCTCCCACGCTCACAAATAGTACATACACACACCCACACACACATAACTATAATTGCTTTAAGTATTACCTTACCACCATCAAGTATTCAAACACATTTTAATTATAGCTTTTCTCTTAGAAACATTGTGTATTTTCAATGATGGCGTAGAGCCTAGTATTTAAAAATCTATTTTTAGAATTTAATTAATTACGAATTTAATATTCTTTAAACTAGATTTAAAATGTACGGTACTTATAGAACAGTCTTCCCAAAGGTCTAGTTTTCAACAACTGACAAAATTGCAGAACACTTTATATGCAGAATAACAGTATAATTATAATTTTTAGGACTTTATAATTAAACTTTAATACAGCCTATTGTTATAGCTAATGTATCGATTGCATTTAATATTATATTACCTTTTATACAAAATTGTGGATTTTTTTGTTATACGTGCAGGTTTTTAAAATTCTGTAAATTGATTCGGTTGAATGAGTTCAGTTTAAATAGAGAATAATTTACAATAATATACTGACCTCATTAACAATGTTGGCTAAACAGTGAATCCAATTAATGACAAACTGTGGCGTGCACTATTTCATTTATTTCCACACGCTCAAATTCTACCACACATTTCACAATTTACATCAATCTTAATTTTGGTAATGTTATACAGTATTGCTAACCTTACAAATTTTTTTCTGAATTATTTTTTTTACTGATTATACCGATTTGTTTGACGTTTATTTAAGATACTGACTTATTATGGAGAGAGCAGTTCAATACTGTATAATAAATATGAACCAAATCAATATTATGTAATAAATAAATATATTTCTGCTCTGACCTTTTTAAAACCCTTTATGTTAATACTGTAAATATTTTTCTGAATAATATTCTTTCTACAGTTGTTTTCATAATATAGTATTTACGGTAATAAACTAGGATTAGTTTCCATTTATTTCTACCAACATGATTACTGCCCTCACTTCAATTAGCCAAATTAATATTAAAATAATTCTAATAAAAATTATATTCAATAATAATGCATTGTATTTAATCTTGTTTTTTTTATATTAATAGAAAAAATTATAATTTTTATGTTGACCAATAATATGTTTATCTGAATTTATATTAATTTTGTGACTACAGTACATATTTATTAATATTGGTGGAAATTATTTTTGTTATATTTTCTGATGATACAAGCCTCGGGTTGATATAAGTCTTCAGAATACAGTACTTGAAACATCTTCATTCCTTGCTTTAACAAAATGCATATTACTTTGATTAGACGAGGCATAAAATTAGTTTATGCCAAAGTTGAAATGGTCAGATGGATTAAGATACAGCAAAGTAATAATCATATTAATATTTACACATTAATTACTATAACGAGATGAAATATATAATGAACATCTTATGCATGTGCTACATCGCAACAAGAATGTGTTTGAAAATATACATTTATATACACGCTATACATTGTAGGCATATATTAAAATTCTACAGGGATCTCCTCGACTTTCAGTCCATAATATCACTAGAGGTTGTCCCTAATGGCATCAAGAAATGCTGTGTATTTATATCCGCTAGCAAAAGACTAACATCGAACCTCTCAACTAATTGAACATGACCAATATTTTTTCGGCAGCAAAGTTCTGTGGCTGCTTTGTTAAACCAAATTTAATTAGAATTTGTTAATTAAGTTGTTCTGCAATATATTGGAGTGCCCAGACTGGTTGTTTAAACAATAAATACGATGTAGGTACCACAAGTTGTTAAATATGAATAATCCGTACTGGGCGAGAGAGAGGCATTAACGATGGTGGTTAATGATGATGGTGGTGGTGATGACAACAATGCAAGAATGTTGGTGGTGGTGGTGGTTGCGAAGACGACGACAACGGCGATGATGCTGGTGATAATGATGAAGACTGTGACAATGGTGAAAAGGAAATTAATTATAGTAAATTTGACGATAATGACAATGAAAGTCGATCAAGTGATAATGAAATAGACCTTTCCGAAGTGTCAATCAAACTTAAAAACTGACCAATCAGAACAAGACCAGGAATATGTGCGTGCCGTACAAACATGCGTTTTCCCACAAACACAAGTGTTTACGTACATTTACGCTATTGCTTTGTGGGACCTTACGAACAATATCTAAGGGTCTGGGGCTTAGTGGAGAGGTCTAAGTAACTGTTGATGAGGATGATTGCATAGATGGATGCTGATAGTAGTCAGTATTATGATGGTGAACATGATGGTGGTAAATTGTAGACAATGCTCTCTTCAAATGATGCTGACATTTTTAAAGAACAGAGACATTAGTGTCATTTCCAAACAAATTCCTCCGGACATGTATGACACCGCAGTTTTGGCTTGTAAATATATTCAGGTCGGGGCCCGGCCTATCTATGAGTCTATAACAATAACCTGGCCGCTGTTCTTGCACGCAGAGAATAAGCTCAATTTTATGTTCAAAATATGCCTGCCTACAATTATAAATTATTCTTGAAACTAAAGATAGACTTAGCTATAAAATGAAGTTTATTTTATTCAAATATCCACATACTGTACCGTAATCATTATTGTAGATTTGATCTTTGATTCAGGGAACAAAAACTTGCATAGATGCATCTTAGCATATAGAAATGCCTACAAGTGTGGGCTTACCGTACTGATCCAATTCTGATTCATGCTTGATTCTCAGGAACTTAGACATCTTCTATGTATTTTTCTTTGTATTTTCAGTGTTTCAATTTCAATCAAAATGTATAAAAATTGTCATTTTGTAAATAAATTCTGAATTATTATTTTGTAAATGAATTCTGAAATCACATTTCTCCAATTGTTAATCAAGAGTAATATGTGGTAAACTTTGTACATGCTTCTACAAAATTTACATTATTCAAAGACTGGTCGTGAAATTGGGTACCTGAATGTCATCATTCCGGGCATCGTAAATTGCAAGGTTGACTGTATGTTACAGTAGATTATGCCTAACAAAAGAAATTGCTGACATACTAACATGGATAATAGGCCTAATGGGTATCCAGTCAGCAAACTGTTCAAAAGTTATATACTGTATATGTAAATTGTATTGTACACAAGAATACACATCAGAGTATCGGTGGCATATCTAGGAATCTTAAAATTAAGGGGTAGGGGAAGATAAATGGCGGGAATGGGGTGGTGGAAGATTAAAGGCGGGAATATTAATGGCGGGAATGCAAGTTGGGGCTCGATGATTAACTGAGGGGGTGCTATGCCACAAAAGAAGGTGACCTACAGTATGAAGTTATTTTCAACTACTTGAGAATGATTTTTTTTGCTTCGGACATTTCCATTGAGGAGGCGACTGGGGAAAGGAGACACAAGCTTTTTTTGGGGAATACCCCCCCACCCCCGTGCACACCTACGTACACCACGGAGCAACATCCCGTGTACTGTACAGTAGTATCTGGGCAGTTTGCATTTAACTTTCCTAGTTGTCATAGCAACTGGATCCTACTACCGGATTACTGTACATGCTACAGAGACGAGTGAGCTCTAGATCTTAAATTTATTACTTTAATAATACCTAGTTTCCCTACATCATCATATCAAGATGAACTGAAGAGTTAACATTGTGAAATGATGGAAAGTGAATGAAATGAAATTAATTAGAAGTGTTTCAAGCTTCCTATAAAATCTAGGCTATAATTCATAACAGTAGCATTTCATTGACATTTACAGGTAACCAATTCTTTCTATTGACATGCAAATCTGTAATAAAAATTCTGAATTTATATTGCATCTCATGAATAGGAATGATGTTATCTGGATTTAATGATGAATAACAAATATTATTAGCTTTTATCTTAAAACATGGAAAAAGTGGTTTCAACAAAAGTCTGTGAAGAAGAACCAACAAATTAACATGTATCAAAATTAACAAATTTGAAAGCAAGTAAAACAAAGTACAACATTGACACTAATATATTCAAATTTTATTATGAACAGTAAAACATAATTCTATCTGTTTTTAAATTTTTGAAATTAAATTACAGATTGCACAAACATTTATATTTTAAATAGTCATTAAAAAAATAACTTTCTATAATTAAGATAGAACAGACTAAACAAAACAATGTGTTAAAACAGACTAGGAAATTCCAGGTAGGCAATTAAGCCTGCCCTAGGCAAGGCTAGAAAATTCGGCCTATGTACATAGCGAGCGATCTGGACACCTGAGCTAAGTTTGTTTTTAGAATATATGGGTTTAACATACCTCAAATATTCTTATTATCTGAAGCAACACTTATTATGATCTACACTTATTATGATCAACTGAGTTAATGTAAGACTATAAATTCTGTATAAGTATAATAATGTTAAATTTATAATATGAAAATATAGAATCATGATTTTACTTTGAAGTTTGTACCATACTATTTTACGAAGTATTAACAGGCACGTTCTTAAGCTGCTATTAAAGCAGCATAGTAGTATGCAATCAAAATATTTCTTGATATTTTTTTTTAAATATTAAAAAATCTGTAACTCATTAACCATTGACGAGTTTTTTGAAATATTTTCTTGTCTTCGAAAAATCATTTGTACAACATCAAAAGAAAATTTTTTCAGAGCCTGGCTTTAAATTTATATGAAAATATATAGAATCACAGTGAGTTACTTTTTTGCAGGTTCTTTATAATAATATTTTACTAAGTAACAGACACATACTTAAGTATGTATATTAAAGTAGCATACTTAAGTATGCAATGAAAATAATTCTGACTATTTGATAGACACTGAATGCTTAGAAAATGCTTGACATTTACTTGATGGGTTTATGGAACAACCTGTATGCTAATTAAACGTCATTTTTCAACACCTTCCCACGTATAGTATAGTATTATCATTACTTATAGTAAATGTACTATAACAGTTATAATATCCGTCATGCACAGTATAAGTAGGTCTTTTAATATAACTGTCATAATATTAGTATACACAGTATGTCTACTGTAGCCCTTACACTCTTCTATAGCAGTCACAAAGTTATCACTTCAATTGATGAGGACACTGTAGATCAAGTAGACGATGGATTATTCTATCAATCATTAACAGAATCAAAGCATATTTGCATAGAAACAGCTTCTAAAGACACTTCATTAATATTATCAACACTTGGGATGCCAATTAATGATGACTGTCAGAATGTTGCTATGACAATGAGACACATAATTCAAGTGTAAAAGTATGAAATTGATTCTTATTCAAAATGTGCAGTCACTTGTCTACCGTTACTATTACTAATATTCTCGAGTATAAGGCAAGCCGTGTATAGTATAAGACGATCCCCAATTTTGAGAACATTTTTGGACGATTTTTGTATGTCGAACGTATGAACTTTTCTGCTCTTGATGGTCTTGATTCTAAAAATGGAGCCAAATGCAGTGCTAATCTTCAATACCATTTTATTGGCTTTTAAATGTTCATCAAAATCTTATTTCCGCGCATTTTAAATTGCATTCATTCATACTAACTGTTAGTAGGTTCATTTCTGTAGTAAATTTGTGTGTTACAGTACTTAATACAGACGATCTGCACATAAGGCAAACATGATTTAAAAACCAAAACTTTGTACGTGTTGGGCGTATATAGCCGGACACTCATTGCATCGTACGACGCAACGCCATCTGCTAATTTGTGGTAGCAGTCTGAACATTAAAAACGATCCGTTGTGTGTCGTCGTATTGTGCGTTGTGCAAAGTAAGTGCCTGGCTTAAGACGACCCAATGATTTTTTTATCATAATTTGCTTTTTCAAGCCTCGGAAAATATACAATACCTTTTTGATCAGGCTTAGGTATGCATACAGTACCTCTAGCTCTGATTAATGAAGATAATGAAATGGTTTTAACCCTAATTCCATCAACACATTTTAAATATAATGTATTAGAGAGCAAAAAATTTCTTTCTTTTTCACAAATGTCTTATACAATACCTTTTACTATTTCATATTTATCACCTCCTTTTTTTTTCAGGTGAATAACTTAAAAAAATATGCTATCTATGCCTATTGACAAATATTTAATTTTTTCCTCTTCTACATTGAACTGAATTCTATTCACCTATTATGAACATAATTTCATAGAAGGGTGGTTGCTATAGAAATGAGAGTTAATTGTAATGTGGGTCAGGCAGGTGGATCCTTTTCCTATCAAACAATAAGTCTTAGTGATAAAAAATTAATTTACGAAAAGGTTATTCAATGAACGTACACTGGGTTACAGGAAGAAAATCCAGTGTATGTTAGAAGCGGCATGAACTAACCATCACTTAGCAAGGTGAACAAACTAACAAACATCTGTCTTTTATATACAAAGTAATGAAAATCATCAAATTCTTGAATAATTTAAAGTTCTATAGTACTTGGAAATGAAGTAGTTTACCAAACAAACAATAATAAAACAACAATAAACATAATATTGTTTATACAGTATAAACAAACTTTCAGATTTATTTCTTAACTGCTTTGATGCTTTTGGCAAAATCACTTTGCTAATTCATTCCCACCCTTGTTGTATGACACTAAAAGATAAATTTGCTAAAAATGTGTTCTTTTTTTACAGAAAAATACTAAAAATATACTATTCACATGCTACAGCCTTTTAGCAGTCAGATTAGCCTATAAAATTGGATATATGCTAAGATTATTAATTATTGAATATGATATTAAAATATGCAACATTATAAATATTAATATGCTGAACTTACACTTCATAATGCAGTATTGAAATGCGTCCAGATCTTTAAGGTTAGCTCTGAAACGTCTCTGTTGTTATAAATGGCTAAACATACAATTTCAAAAGTCTGTAATAACAGAACTTTACTCAAAAATTATTGAAATGTTTATTCCTTTTTTAGTCTTTTATGTTGTACTGTATAATATTGATAATATTGTCCAGCCAGTAAAATAGTTTCTAGTGGATAAATAAAGCCCATCTGTTAAATACTATAGGAACAAAAATTAATATAGTGAGATGATTGGTCTAGCTTTATTTATGTGATGGCACAAGTTATTATGTTTGCGAGTTTTATTTGATTAAATTGCAAACTTAAATTTTCTGACATGTGGAAAGATTAGTACTCAAACAAAACTAATCGTTTTCTGGTAAATATCTAACACCAAAACATTAAAATTAAGATTTCTAAAGTGACATCTTCTTAATACTGCATAAAAGAGATGGTGATTACGGATGAAAGCTAAGATAATGATGTACTGTATTATAATTTTGTTCACGTCCAGATCTTTAAGGTTAGCTCTGAAACGTCTCTGTTGTTATAAATGGCTAAACATACAATTTCAAAAGTCTGTAATAACAGAACTTTACTCAAAAATTATTGAAATGTTTATTCCTTTTTTAGTCTTTTATGTTGTACTGTATAATATTGATAATGTTGTACTGTATAATATTGATAATATTGTACAGCCAGTAAAATAGTTTCTAGTGAATAAATAAAGCCCATCTGTTAAATACTATAGGAACAAAAATTAAAATAGATGATTGGTCTAGCTTTATTTATGTGATGGCACAAGTTGTTGTTATGTTTGCGAGTTTTATTTGATTAAATTGCAAACTTAAATTTTCTGACATGTGGAAAGATTAGTACTCAAACAAAACTAATCGTTTTCCGGTAAATATCTAACACCAAAACATTAAAATTAAGATTTCTAAAGTGACATCTTCTTTGTCCAATCAATCATACACTAGCTTAGCTATCAATCATTTTACATTCAAACAATAAGAACTGCAGGATGCGACAGGTTCGTGGATTAAGAAACGTCACTACTATTATGTCACGTTTGCATTGGATTAATTTTGACTATACCTTAATCAAATTGTACCTCAGTTTGAACTACTGTACCTGTTCCAGTCAATTTTAAGTAAGGTTTTGCGCACCGTGTAATCAGTACTGTATAATCATCTTCTGTGAAAAAAGCGATGTGTATGGTTTACTATGGTATACATTAGCAAGCACTCTGGAAAATTTACCATGTCTTGCTGTTTTCCTTTTACTTTTCAAATCGGGGAAAAACAGCGTCGTTTTTCTCAGTGGACACTGTTTACTCAGTAAAACACATCGCTTGACCAAGCAGGATGATGTTTACACTGGAATTTTGTTGGTCCAACTACTGATCACGTACATGATTAGATTGACCGGAAAGTGTCAAACCAAACTGGGCTTTATTTAGGATCACTGCATTCATTGATATACTGTAATGATTGCCTACAGTCTAGTGGGGCAACAGGACAGCTGAAAACACCAGTAGAGGAAAGTAGTTATGGCACTGCCTGCCCTGATAATTTCATGGGCCTCCACCTACCTCTGTTAACCTACAGTAATTGCCCATACTTAAAATCCATTCTTATTACGGTAATTAAAGTTTACCAACATTATCATCCCACAACTTTAAAATGTCTACCACTCATCCTTAGTATTCCATAGCTACAAACCTTCCAGTATACAGCAGCAGCGTAGGCCTACAGTCAGCAAAGAGCACATATGTTGATGGAACATTAACTGAATACGAAACATCTTGTTCTGAGCATAAACAATTCATTCCAAGTGAGGACTCCAATGCTTAGGTGAATTAATGGACACACAGATGGTCACACTAAATGATAATTGCATTCAATGCCTTATTAGTCAGAAATCCTTAAATTGAGCCTGTAACAGATTGATGAAGCTACGTACTGACCAAAGCCAACATTAGCAACTGCAGTTCCTAATGTTACGGACTAAAAAAGCACAATTTTTATCCAAACCAGAAAATCTTTCTCCCTTATCCCACCAAGGATTTTACTAGTGTCTATATCCAGATTAGATGTTCTTGGTGGCCTCCTTGATTTAGAACCCATTCTTCCCCCCACCACCCCTCCCCCCATTTGATTGCCAGTGGAAAAATATTTGTTTATCTTTTTATTGGGTTCAATAAATGTATATTATTAAAAGACAATTGAAACCTCATGCAGTGCTGATAACATTGCATTTTACTGGGCCCTAAAATCACCAATTATAATTCATGATTTAAGCTAGAAAACATCACACATAATGCAAATCATAACAAATAAGTAATAGCAGAGAGAGCAGCTTAGGGGTCGTTCACAATTAATAATAATTATCAAGTGTACAAACAGTACTCTTTTACGGTACCCCCTCCCCTCCCATCTGTAATTGTACAAAAAAATGTTGATTTTGCAATAACCATTCTGCATTTTTTTGTGAAGCAATGTACTTGGTTGCTTAAAAATGAATATTATATCCATTGTTACATTATAATTTACCATTACTTTACATATTGCATGTTTATTTTGAATCAACATTTTCATGCATATGTAAAGAGTGTACAAACCCCTTCTCCCTAGCGTACTGTTTGTACCCTCGTGAAAATGTTGATAATGTTGAACGACCCCTTACACGACCCCTTACTGTAGCTCAGTCAGCTACTGCAACACTGGTGGCAGCCACTGTGTGTGCACTCAACCATTGAGATTCTTACAAAACCTTGGTTACTCTTTAATTTCTATTGCTAACGACTTGTGCTTACACAATGGAGGGGTGAATGCAGGTTTCAATGGCAAGCATTCCACCAGCATTAGATGCTTAAGCCACAATTGGTCTTGTATGTCATAGGGCCCATGTTCATGTTAAATGGGAAAAGAACCGGTATTAGCCAATCCATCAAAGAGGAGTCTTTCACAGTGTTTTTGGTCACGGTTGGTATATCCTATCAAAACGAATGCATAAATTTACTAATATTAAGGATGCATACCTAATGCAGATCTATGCTACTACAATGCACTTTTGTTTTCTTGGCCATTCAACCAAATTTTGTATAGAAACCTTGTTCTTCCTTGGCTTGGCCCTCCTTCTGTGTTTGAGGATCACTAAAATTTATCATTTAAAATGAACCTGCTACACTCACCTGAAGGATTACTAGTCAGGCATGTAATTCAGAACATAAGAATTTTATTTCAGAATGTTTCACTAAATGTTAACCTTCAAGTTACTGTAGGTATGTTAAATAGATTAAAAATTCCGAGAGGCACAACAAAAATACTATCATATTATTTACCAAATCTTCTTGAATAATTGATAGTTAATGAATTGCAATCAATCTCCCCGACTCCAGAATTGTACCAATTTTTTTAAAATTTGATGTTAACATCTTTTATTAAATAAAATTTAAAAACAACAAATGGTAACAACTGTCAGTCTCATCACTTGGAGGTCAAAATAAGAGCAATAATGAAGTTTATGTGGCTACAGTATCGTTGCCATGAATACATTCTATAAATTTGTCGTTATTGCTGAAGAAAAGCCATTTAAAACCTCAAACCTACAAATTTAATTAAATTAAGTAACATAGATAGTTATAAAGATTAAAGTGTTTAACTAAAAAAGATGAATGCTGATTTGCGGTGGTAAAATCCTAAATAACGGCTCTAATTTTACTTGCACTTTTTTATTATTTTTTTATTTATACATAGTTTTGGACACTTTCACACCGCACCTCATGTACACACGCTCACATCCAGACGTTTGATCAATTAACAAAGTAGAAGTAAAAGAAGTATACCAGTACCTTTTAGGCTTTAGGGAGACCATCCACAAGATTTCTCCACTGTTATAGGCCTACAGCAGCTCATTTTGCTGTTGTAAATGAAATACTGTTGGAGAGCAGCTTAGCTCAGTCGGCTAAACTGGTGGTAGCCTCTGTGTGTGTGCTGAACCGTGGTAATCTCTAAGCCCCTGGTTAAATTCCCATCGCTGCTCTGTGTTTTAGCTGGCGGGCTGAAATTCAACTTACGACAGCAGTCTTTCGGATGAGACGTTTAGGCCGTTGGTCCTGTGTGCACCACCACTGTGTGTCTGTGTAGCCTAGGTAGGCTGAATTTTGTAGGCAAATTTCTAGGCTAATTTCTAATAATATTAGGCTAGCCTAGGCCTAACTAATAAGCCAAATAAACTAGGTCTAGGCTAGGCCTAGCCTACAAAAGTGAAAATGAATAAAAAAAATTTTCATCTGTCATATAAAAAACAAATAAAAAAATCCAGATACTAAAACAGCATAAAAAATATGTTTTTGAAATTATCGAGATGCACTTGGGCCTACAGCAGCTAGCTAAGCTAGGCCTAATCTCATCATCAATAACGAGACCATCGGCATCATTGCCCTCATTATCATCATCTCGTCGGCAACTCGAAACGGGCGAGCGATCTTGGGTAAATTTACAACGAACGGTAAACTGAGATACAGATAAATTAAACAGATGATAACAAAACTACCACACTTACCAATTTTATGTAGATATTTCTGTGTTGCAATATTATCCAAAAAACAAGAAATATTCCATCAGCAAATTGATGGGCTGTTCATTTCAACATCTTTCGAAAAAACACAGCAGTATAATGATGCACCCTCGATAAACAGCTTCCGATTCGCCACGATAAGCGATGCTCCTCACCTACTGCTGCTGCATGCTCCTCCTTGCTGCTCTGCTGTCATCGCGTGAAACTGGGCCTTGTTTATTTTAGATCAAAGCAATTGCATTACAATAGCGCCCTCTACAGTCGATTCCCTGCAATGTTATTTTTTTTCTCCTCCCTCAGAAAAAAACATAATACAGAAAAAGGTATTTATACGGGAATTTTTTTCTCTCATTCTAATTTTCAATTATAAGCTAAAAACTAACTAATAGATAAAATAAAAAATCCAAATACAAATTATTATTTTCTCAAATGTTAGCTCAACATAGGAAGTAAGTATCTTTAAAATATCCACATTTAAAGTATTCATTTTTGTTATTAAAAACTAAATAACATAAAATACTTAAATAATATTATCATGATTTATTAATCTAAATGTAATAGATTTTTAAATTTTCCTTCATGAAAGTAAGTATTTTCATTCTTAAATACATTTTTTTTATAACGTTTTTAATGTATACGTAAATGTATATAATATGAATGTATGGATATATTATTTTATTATGATTGAAAGAAAGAGGGACTTGCAATTTGATCAATATATGATTTCCCAAATAGCAGGTGTATAACAATAATGAATAGACCAGACTGATGGGTGTGCATGAACTGCCCTAGATAATTATATATTAATAAAATCAAATTCATAGAAGACTTTGCATAATCCTTTGAACAATGAAACTGTTGGCAACTTTGTATTACTCAGAAAATAAATGATATAAGAAATACTTCACTTTGTTCCATATTCATATTTTAATGAATTTAAACTACACATGACATCAAAATAATTCCATGGATACAGTAAAATTGTTGAGGGCAGTAAACATTTCTGCATTTCAGTACAATTTTTCTTATATAAAACTTTCAATATATTATCGCTAAATGTTATCAATAGATTAAAAAAAAAAAGCTTGTGATTTAAATATAAAACAGCGGATTAACACTATATTCATAAAAATGTTGAAGTTATAAATATTAGAAGAATCCTGACAGAGGATCATGGGTAATAATGGTGATGATTATCAATGCCATTAACCTATCATTGTTTCAATTAATAAAATCCCCTAAAACTAATTTAACATTAATTAATAGATTCATTCAATTGGTAAATATATTTGACCTACCAAATTTACTTATAAATTTAATTAATCAATAATTTATGAGGCTCCATTAGAACATTTTCTGATTGTAGCATTCCAATGATTACTGTTGTTACAGTCTCAAATATGTTCAATACATTGCTTAATTATTATATATTTATATACAGAAATGATATCAGAATGGACATGTTAGTCAGACATATTAGATACAATTAAATAAGTAAAACCAAAACCAAATAGAATCTGAAAGACAAGAAAACTAAACATAAAATGTTACTTTGTTCACTACATGTAAATCAACATGACTATCCATTAAGTTAATCATAATGCAATTGCTAATGCATAATTACCTTATTAGGCCTACTATATTTCTAAATTTTTATGATTATGTATGCAACAATAATTATATATGTTATTAATTTATCTAACTCACCAAAATGTATACAAAAATATATTTTTATTTAATATACATATTTCTAGATCCATTTACACATTTTACGAAACAAGTTAATTATTGAAATTTCAGGGGCAAATATCTAAATAACAATGGATTTGTTATAGCCCTTTTTTTCTATTCCCCTATACACAGTTGTAATTTTCACATACCATGCTTTACAAAATATCACCTATACCTATTATCAATTAATAATTATTATTATTAAATAACAATTGATTATATAATTATTTCATATTTACTGAATTATTTCATAATTACCAAATAATTCACCTAATATACAATAATACAATTTTTAGATTGATTAAATCAATTAATATAATACTCTTTAAAAGAATCATTAAAAAGTAAAATACACCAATTCGAAACTGTTCATACAGTTAATTACCAATAAGTTTTCATGAACTAAGACGTTACTGATCTGTAGGTGGTCTGATCTTTGAACCTTGGGGGTTCAGCAATCAGATAATAAATAGATATGCATGGGGAGACTTAGCTACTACTGTAAACTAAACACAAATGGACTTTAAAGGCACTAAATAAATATATACTGAATTTTCAATCCCGTACATTAAACAATTATAATACAAACAGAATACAAGTAAGTGTTTCAGTGATGCCTTTCTTACACATCAGTCAGCCATTATTTTTTATGAATATAAACACATTATTTGATTATTTAGTTTAAACTAATTTAAATTTTGTCAAAATCCTCAAACTGATCAATAATCAAATAATTGATGTCATGCCTCTTCTTAGTTTTTTATATTTGTATTTCTTTTTATGAAAGACAAACAATGAATAACAGCGAAAGTTTCTAATTTTAAGCAAAAAAAAACCACACATAAAAGTCCATGTGAAACAGAAAATTGACAATCCACATAATCATGGAATGAATTATAAAAAAATAAACAGGTAAAACATAATAATCATTGAACTAAACATAATTAATCTACTTTAAAATTGCAAATGTTTAGTTAAATAGTTGTAAAATTTATCAGTTTAGTATATAGAAAAAACATTCTCAGAATTTCACCTGGTTCCATAGTATAAAAATTATCTGTTTTGCTGAACTAACTTATTAGTTGGTTCAACAAACCAGACATTTTTTCGAATAAAACATTTTGACTAAAATGTCAAAATATTAATTTGTAAAAAGAAAATATGCAAGGAGATGAGGTAATTCTATTATATTCAAAAGTTTAGTTCCGCTTATGGAAACTGTGTTAACAGATATCTGCTATGAACTGGTATGCAATCTTGAAGCCACACATAGAAAGTCATCCATATATTATGTTAACAAACCTTATTATAAATATTTTAAATATTAATATATTATTATTATTAATATTGAAGAACTTATAATTGAATATCTCAGTAGACTAGATGACATTCTTCCAAGTAATAACAATTAGAATAACAATATAATACTACTAATAATAGCAACAATAATATTACATATTTACAATTCTGATAACATATTAGTATAATGGAAAACCCAATAAAATAACTAATACAACAAGATATTAGATAATTATAATATTGTCAATAACTGAGCCATTTTCTTTCAGCAAATTTGTTTATTTTTAAATACTTAATTTAACTACATTTACCATGTTTGATCATTGCCACATCATAATTTAAAAAGGGACTAATTCAGCATGGAATGTTCAACAGTTTGTTTTGACACCTTTCCCTTGATAATTTAAATTATGAACTACAAAAACGCTCAACTTAAAATGAAGGGATTAAAACCAGAATGACCAATCCCATAAGCCCATTAAAACACACATGTAACACACACAAAAAATGTGGGTTTTCCTTGTCTATTTTATATATGCTGAACAAATGGCAAATGAGCAGCCAACTATGTTTAGTCTAAGGAATAGACTTTTCAACACTCGGCGCTATGAATCTGTTAGAAATAGCGCGGTATACATCATTATAGATGGATATAAAAGTAAATCCTTGTGATACTTCCCCTGGGTGGGATGCTATTTCACTGCAGGTTACTCCCAGCAATTTGCTGGTTCCCATTGATCCAGCTGGGTAGGCTGAAGCAATGTAGATAAAGTGCCTTGCTCAAGGACACAAGCGAAGTGTACAGCGAAGGATTGAAACCCAGACCTTGAGGTTGGGAAACCAAACCGTTTTCACTGAGCCAAACTGCTTATGCTACATAGATAGATATGGATCGTGAAATTTCTTGAATCTTGTTCATCATTATAAATTTTCATAGTCTACATAACCATTGAAAACTATGTGAAGTTACTCTCCTAATTATTTGGTGAACGATGAAAACAATATAATACTATTTTAAAACAATTATTATACAACACAAAAATGACATCATGTGTATGGTCAAGGGAACGGAGTAATAATTTTGAAGATTTCATAGCTTCAAAATATTTATAAAAAAAAAATTTTGAGTCAGACCATTCTGGTTTTTAGTCCTTCAAATAACAAACAGAATTACACATAATTGACAATTAAAAAGTAAAAACTCATTAAAATTGATATGCAGTTCTGAACAGGATCATTCTTATTAAAAAGAGATTAAAAACAGATATTTTAACAATTGTAACTTTTTGTTAAAATGATAATTACCAGTCATAAAAAAGAATGTAATTATTTACCTAAATGGTAGACGATAAAATCTTAATCGGAGGGTTAAAAAAACAAGACAAACATCAAACGTGGGTAGTCTTTGCCAGCCTTTGATACTGGGTAAAATTACCTGATGTCCTTTGGGTATCGTCCATGCAACTGTTTCTAGCGATTTCAAGCTTTCGTCCATGCAAGCATTATACGATCAGTTACAATACTAAGCCTATTCATGCATATTCTCTGCAAATAGAAACATTTAATCAAAATAAAACTACAGCATTTGCAGGGAAGTAAAACAAGCATACAAGTAACTTTAGCAATTGAGTTTTGCATAAACTGAGTGTTAGCTATTTGTAACTTGGAATTACAATTAAAATTTTACAAAGAAAATTTCCAAAGAAACATTAAGTTTGCATTTGCAGGGAAGTAAAACAAGCATACAAATAATTTTAGCAATTGAGTTTTGCATAAACTGAGTGTTAACTATTTGTAACTTGGAATTACAATTAAAATTTTACAAAGAAAATTGCCAAAGGACATCAAGTTCATGCGTGATGTAATTCGAGAAATTAAAGGGAGATAGTTAACAGTCAGTCAGGAAGGAAGTTATACAATATTAAATAATTACTGTTCATCCAGTTCAAACAGACTCAGTTTTCAAATTGCATTTTCTTTAATTAACATTTTTTTTGATATACAGTAACTAATTACTGTTCACCCAGGCCAAAAACAGTTTCAGTATAGGTATTATCTATGTATTATGACAGGCTTTTGAATCTGATATGGTAAATTTAATTTATTATTACTATATAATTAACTTAATCTAAAATTTAGTTAAAGGAAATTTGCTTCACTGTGTATTAATATCCCCTCTGCTGGCGATTTAATAATCAATATTTGTACACACAGTATAATACTGACATAGAGCTAGACATATATGTGATGTTCCGTAATCATTTGACTAGAATGTCAAATAATGTACTTCAAGCTATCAAGTTGTTGTTTATGGCAAATAACTGTAATTTGCCCATAAGTGGGTGTGATATGACATCATCATGCACATATATGGGTACAGTATATTACATAATGCCCATATATGGTATAATATAACATCATCATATCTATATACAGGTGATATTATATCATGATGTCCATATATGGTTATGCTGACATTATCATGTCTATATACAAGTACAATATGACATCATTTTGTCCTTATATGAGTAGGATATGAATTCATCATGTCCATATGTTATTCTAGATTAATATGACATATGTGGGTATGAAATGATCTCATTATGCCCATATATGAGTATAGAACATCATCACATCCATATATGGGAAGGATCCATATATGGATATGTTATGACATCATGCCAATACATGGGCAAATCAGATATTTGTCACAGAAAACTGCATGGATGAAGCTCCACATGCATTCACAGTAAAAAAAACAAATACACATGACTTCAAAAATACGTTCAAAAATAGACTATGAATACAAACATTACGCATGCTCAGTGCTATAAGATGCACACAAAGTAGAACAGAACAAGCAGAGGTTTCATCAAAGAACATTTTTAAAGGTCATTCTAGATCTACTTGATAAAGTAAGATGTAATACTGCTACTCACTACTTACTTCAGCAAAAAAAAACAAAAAACACGTTGATAAACAACCTAACATAAAAAAAAGTTTCTTGCACTGTTCATCCTCTTGTTTACTACATGGATTTGTATTCTTAGCAACATCACAAGAATAACATAATCATACAGTCATATGACATCAATATCAGTATTTTTCACGTTACACTAATTTTTGATGTCTTAATATAAATAAAATTCACTGTGAATGCAACCATATTGGTTTGGACCATTTTGGTTAAGAGATGGGACAGAAAGGACCGATTTCTAATCTAAAAATCTTCAAAAATAATTTCACTGGTATTAATGAAAACAGGCACATAGTGACAAGATGTATATAAATATCTTATTTTTTTTTTATCTAAAATGAATTTTTTTCCTCTGTATATAGGTAGGTGACCAATTTCAGGTATTAATAATACTTAAGATGTTGAATACGGAGGGCGCTATTGATAATTTTTCTTCTACTTTGATTGATCCACAATTTTGTTCTTATATATTGATATATAGTAACAAAGTGACAATAACTTAAAAAAACAACAATGATAAATATATTTTATGAGCAAGGGCCAAGGATTATTAACATTGTACCCACCCATTTTGTTATGCTACTAAACGGCAAAAATGAAGAGAATTAGTAGATATGAACCGCAGATCTTATAATGACAAGATAGTGCTCTCTGCAAACATGAGAAAGCGCTCTCTGCAATTTTACATGTAACAAATAGAAGCATCGATGTTCATTAAAAAGAAGCATAAAAAGTAATGGCTTTTGAGAGAGGGCATGCTAGTTGTTACCATGGTTGTTACAGAAATTGCACACAGAAATTGCAAAATGCGCTATCTTTAAAGATTTGCGATGTAAAATTTGCGAGAGGGCGCCCTACACTGCATTTTTACACAATTTGCACGCAGAAATCGAAGATTTTCGCTATCTTGCTATAATAAGATTTTCGATATGAACTAAATGAACATGCACAATAATGGTAAAAAATGACTACAAATGATAATTAAAATATCATATTTACTGAGTATAAAGCCTGGTATAGAATACAAAATCTACTGAAAATTAGGAGGTGGCTTATTCAGTATCGTGATTCAGATTTCTTTTAAACATGCAAAATTACAATTGTTGGTGGCGCTACAATAACACTGTATGCTTAATGACCATCTCCATTAAGATGGATGGTACAGAAATCAGTTTCATCAATACAGCTAGCTCTGAACACATCATATCTGATTATGATTCAGGGAATTAACTACACAAGCAGCCCAGAGTCAGCCAAGTGTTAATCCATAAACAACTAGGCCAAGGCAAATTTATAATTTCTGGAAATATTTGTAGATAGTCAAGATGTACAATTTTTTTCATGGATCAATTGGTTGGAGACCAAAGCCTTCAATAATAAACAGAAGGTGGCATTTCTAGGCACCTATAGAGGTGCAAAAACCTTCTACTTCTCACTTGTTCAACTTCTATGCCTTAAACAACCTCTATAATGAAATGGTTTGTGCCACGTAATTGTACTGTTTTTTCTACAGGCATGTTTTCTGATTTCCCTCAACTGTAGTGATAAGACTAGCAGTGCAGGCTCACTTGCCCATTATTTCAGATTATATCAGAAGAGTAAATGATACCCATGAGCATACTCGGATAAAGGCTAGCATCTGACATCAAGCCTAAACTGGGGGATGGGCTTATAATCTAACATAGGCTTATACTCAGTAAGATACAGTAATAATGATAATAGTAATAGTAATAATGATAATAGTAGCAACAAAAATAATAAAAAACGTTAATAATAATAATATATAAGAACCCTGTAAATATATTATTAAGCCTATTTCCTTAAAGCTACTGCCCTTTGATTCATTTCAAAATATAATAATAAATAATAATAATGTCATCTTATTAGGTGCACGTATCCATCTCTTGGTAGAGCTGCTCGCGGCGCCGTTTTCCACCTGCAGAGTGTACATGTAGCCTTTTTTCTGCATTATTATTTTGAATTAATTAATTTTATTTAAATTATTTATTTATTTATTTTTATGTATATTTATTTATGACAGACCTGACATAGATGGGAAAGATAGGTAGAATAAGATGCAAATACTCTTTGGGGTCACCATCCACCACCACTGTCGCGCATTCCCGGACCTCTTGAAATCTACAACTTGGTATCGTCATATAAAGAACTATCAAAGGCCAAAGAATCAGAAGAAGGCTCAGATGAAGGATCTGATGAAATGTCTGACGAAGGGTCAGATGGAGGATAGTAGATAAAAAATGGAAGAGGACGGTAAGTTTGCTTATTACCTTGGCTTGAGTATGTGTGTCCATTACCGTTGGTATGGGATAAGGAATTTGACTCTAGATTACTCTTGCTGTACCTGCGTTTCTCCTCCAACTCTTGACAGCTTTCGCGGAACTTCTGCTCGAAATCAGCAATAGCCTGGAGACAAAGAAAAAAACTTTCTCACTACCTACTTTATTTGTTATTGATGGACGATGCAGAGAGAGCAGCTTAGCTCAGTCGGCTAATCTGGTGGTAGCCACTGTGTGTGCGCTATACCGTGGAAATCTCTAGATCCCCGGTTCAATTCCCATCGCTGCCTCTCCTTGCATTTCAGCTGGAGGGCTGAAATGCAAGTTACAATAGCGCACCGTCTTTCGGATGAGACGTTTAAGCCGTTGGTCCCGTGTGCATTTATGGCCCATGTGCACGCAGTACACTCTTCGGAAAAGAGTAGGGGATTGTCTCCCGGTGTACTGTTCAATCACCACCAGAAAAGGACCCCACTGGAAATAAGTCTTCTTCTAGACTTTCGTGGGCTATCCTTAGTGTTTACACCGAATAAATCCATTCCATCCATTCCATTCCATACCATGTAAATAAATCAACTACATTGCTTACTTTGTACATTTGCACTATAGTGTTCTATGGTCGTGTATTGGAACACTAGTTTAATTAAGTTAAAATCTAATTTTAGAGGACTGTATGTATTGAAATTAGGAATAGGAGTGATTTTTAATTCTTGTTTTAGTTTACTGTATAATATTTGGTTTTTGTAACAAGTGGCACATAACAGGGATGGGATATATTTAGCATTATTATGAAAAGCTGACTCTTTACAGGTAATATAGAAACTCTTCAAAAATATTTGGTTTCTATTTCAATTAATTTTGCAGTATATAGAAATCCTTATAAAAAATAGAGCAGCTAAAAATTCCATTTTGTGTTGACAATACAATTGATTTAAAAAGAAAACATTTATCTTACCTGATTACCTTCCTCCTCGACACGAGTCCTGATCTCCTCCATTTTAGTCTTCAGTTCCTCGGTCTTCGTGGCATGCTCTTCTTCAAGCTACGAAAAAAACAACACATATATCTGTATAATATTTATATATTCATTTATTCTTTCTTTATATTGAATGACACTTTCAGTGCTAAAGCGTTGTTTCCAAAGTGGTTCAGTATAAACAAATAAGAAAAATTAAACAATGAACTTTATAAAGTATATACCAGGTAAAAAAAAAAAAAAAAAAAATATACATTATAGTTATATAACAATCAAAAAATACTTTTAAATGAAAAAAATATATGTAAAGTAAATGAAATACTTGTTTTAGATTTGACAGACCTGACCTCATCATGATGGGCGCGTTTATTTTTAAATTCCCAAGATCACTTTTTAACCAATTTAAAGTGTGTTTCAGGCCATTCTGGGCATTTCAAAATTTTCTCGCTGAGGAAAACTATCGGATCCTGCGTATCACCTAAAATTCATCTATGACGAATTTCAACCTAGTTGTTGTTCCCATTTTTTACTAAGTTTACTCCATTCTAATGCATTTAAAATATCAATTGGAGTTTTTATGTCAGCAGATAGTAAAATGCCCACTACAACTTCTTTGGTATATAATAAAGCAAACCACTTAAATTGCATTTTATGGACATTTTTATTCAATATCAATATCTGAATCTTTTGTTGTTCACACACACTATCTAATGGTTAGCAGGATCCAGATAAATAACATACACGCTCACCCTCAAGTTCATACAAGAAAATCCCCCATCCAGATATAAAGAAGATGATGGTGATCATTGGCCTACTGGAAATTGGAAATGATATGCCTGATTGGTTAATGACGGAAACGCACTCAACTTGCTAACCGACAACGCTTGCTATCCAATAGCGTATCCATATCCTGGGAACGGTTACAGCTAATCGATTGGGCATTCACACATGCGTGCTATTAAGTAGGGCTAATGG